>NC_134827.1:64950938-65045390 GCF_004210375.1 Tachypleus tridentatus | reverse complement strand
GTTGTGTGTCTTTATGTATGTGTAGTAAGTTGTTGGTGTGAATGTTGTGTGTCTTTATGGCTTATGTGGTAAGTAGTTGGTATGAATGTTTGTGTGTCTTTATGTGTAGTAAGTAGTTGGTGTGAATGTTGTGTGTCTTTATGTGTGGTAAGTAGTTTATTGTGAGATATTGTTTGTCTTTATGTGTGGTAAGTAGTTGGTGCGAATGTTGTGTGAACTTTACGTGTGGGAAGTAGTTGGTGTGAATGTTGTGTGTCTTTATGTGTGGTAAGTTGTTGGTGTGAATGTTGTGTGTCTTTATGTGTGTAAGTAGATTGTGTGAATGTTGTGTGTCTTTACTTGTGGTAAGTAGTTTGTGTGAATGTTGTGTGTCTTTATGTGTGCTAAGTAGTTTGTGTGAATGTTGTGTGTCTTTATGTATGGTAAGTAGTTTGTGTGAATGTTGTGTGTCTTTATGTGGGGTAAGTAGTTTGTGTGAAAGTTATGTGTCTTTATGTGTGGTAAATAGTTGGTGTGAATGTTTTGTGAACTTTATGTGTGGTAAGTAGTTGGTGTGAATGTTGTGTGTCTTTATGTGTGTGGTAAGTAGTTGGTGTATTGAATGTTGTGTGTCTTTATGTGTATGTGGAAAGTTAATTTAGGTGTGAATGTTGTGTCAAGTTTATGTGTGGTAAGTAGTTGGTGTGAATGTTGTGTGTATTTATGTGTAGTAAGAAGTTGGTGTGAATGTTGTGTGAACTTTATGTGTGGTAAATAGTTGGTGTGAATGTTTTGTGAACTTTATGTGTGGTAAGTAGTTGGTGTGAATGTTTTGTGAACTTTATGTGTGGTAAGTTGTTGGTGTGAATGTTGTGTGTTTTTTGTGTAGTAGCATGATATAAGTTGTTGGGTGTGATTGTTGTGTGAACTTTATATGTGTAGTAAGTAGTTGGAATTGTGAATGTTGTGTGTGAACTTTATGTGTAGTAAAGTTGTTTGTGTGAGTATATTGTGAAGTTTATGTGTAGTAAGTAGTTGTTGTGAATGTTGTGTGTCTTTATGTGTGGTAGTAGTAGTTGAATTATGAATGTTGTGTGTCTTTATGTGTGGTAAGTAGTTGGTGTGAATGTTGTGTGTCTTTATGTGTGGTAAGTTGTTGGTGTGAATGTTGTGTGTCTTTATGTGTGGTAAGTAGTTGGATTGTGAATATTTTGTGTGTCTTTATAATGTGGTAAAGTAGTTGAAATTGTGAATGTTGTGTGTCTTTTATGTGTGGTAAGTTGTTGGGTGTGATATTTGTTATTGTGTCTTTATGTGTGGTAAGTAGTTGAATTGTGAATGTTTATGTGTCTTTATGTGTGGTAAGTAGTTGAGTGCAGAATGTTATTGTGAACTTTATGTGTGGTAAGTAGTTGGTGTGAATGTTGTGTGTCTTTATGTGTGGTAAGTTGTTGGTGTGAATGTTGTGTGAACTTTATGTGTGGTAAATAGTTGGTGTGGATGTTGTGTGTCTTTATGTGTGGTAAGTTGTTGGTGTGAATGTTGTGTCTTTATGTGTAGTAAAGTAGTAGTTGTGTGAATGTTGTTTGTCTTTATGTGTGGTAAGTAGTTGGTGCGAATGTTGTGTGTCTTTATGTGTGGTAAGTAGTTGGTGCGAATGTTGTGTGAACTTTATTCAGTGGTAAGTAGTTGTTGTGAATGTTGTGTAGCTTTATGTGTGGTAAGTTGTTGGTGTGAATGTTGTGTGTCTTTATGTGTGGTAAGTAGTTGGTGTGAATGTTGTGTGTCTTTATGTGTGGTAAGTAGTTGGTGTGAATGTTGTGTGTCTTTATGTGTGGTAAGTTGTTTGTGTGAATGTTGTGTGTCTTTATGTGTGGTAAGTAGTTGGTGTGAATGTTGTGTGTCTTTATGTGTGGTAAGTAGTTGGTGCGAATGTTGTGTGAACTTTATGTGTGGTAAGTAGTTGGTGTGAATGTTCTGTGTGTTTATGTTTGGTAAGTAGTTTGTGTGAATGTTGTGTGTCTTTATGTGTGGTAAGTAGTTGGTGTGAATGTTGTGTGTCTTTATGTGTGGTAAAGTAGTTGAGATTGCGAATGTTGTTATGAACTTTATGTGTGGTAGTAAGTAGTTGGTGTGAATGTTGTGTGTCTTTATGTGTGGTAAGTAGTTAATTGTGAATGTTGTGTGTCTTTATGTGTGGTAAGTAGTTGGTGTGAATGTTGTGTGTGTCTTTATGTGTGGTAAGTAGTTGGTTGCAGAATGTTGTGTGAACTTTATGTGTGGTAAGTAGTTGGTGTGAATGTTGTGTGTCTTTATGTGTGGTAAGTAGTTGGTGTGAATGTTGTGTGTCTTTATGTGTGGTAAGTATTTGGTGCGAATGTTGTGTGAACTTTATGTGTGGTAAGTAAGTAGTTGGTGTGAATGTTTTGTGTGTCTTTATGTGTGGTAAGTTGTTGGTGTGAATGTTGTGTGTCTTTATGTGTGGTAAGTAGTTGTTGTGAATGTTGTGTGAACTTTATGTGTGGTACGTAGTTAATTGTAGAATTTTGTGTGTGTCTTTATGTGTGTGGTAAGTTGTTGGTGTGAATGTTGTGTGTCTGTTTTATGTGTAGTAGTAGTTTGTGTGAGAATGTTGTTTGTCTTTATATGTGGTTGAAGTAGTTGAATTGCAGATGGGTTGTGTGTCTTTATGTGTGGTAAGTAGTTGGTGCGAATGTTGTGTGAACTTTATTCAGTGGTAAGTAGTTGTTGTGAATGTTGTTGTAGCTTTATGTGTGGTAAGTTGTTGAGTTGTGATATGTATTGTGTCTTTATGTGTGGTAAGTAGTTGGTGTGAATGTTGTGTGTCTTTATGTGTGGTAAGTAGTTGGTGTGAATGTTGTGTGTCCTTATGTGTGGTAAGTTGTTGGTGTATTGAATATGTTGTGTGTCTTTTATGTGTGGTAAGTAGTTGGTGTGAATGTTGTGTGTCTTTATGTGTGGTAGAAGTAGTTGGTGCGTTGGTAAGTAGTTTGTGTGAATGTTGTGTGTCTTTATGTGTGGTAAGTAGTTGGTGTGAATGTTGTGTGTCTTTATGTGTGGTAAGTAGTTGGTGCGAATGTTGTGTGAACTTTATGTGTCAGTTGTAAGTAGTTGGTGTGAATGTTGTGTGTCTTTATGTGTGGTAAGTTGTTGGTGTGAATGTTGTGTGTCTTTTTGTGTGGTAAGTTGTTGGTGTGAATGTTGTGTGTCTTTATGTGTGGTAAGTAGTTTGTGTGAATGTTGTGTGTCTTTATGTGTGGTAAGTAGTTGGTGTGAATGTTGTGTGAACTTTATGTGTGGTAAGTAGTTGGTGTGAATGTTGTGTGAACTTTATGTGTGGTAAGTTGTTGGTGTGAATGTTGTGTGAACTTTATGTGTGGTAAGTAGTTGGTGTGAATGTTGTGTGTCTTTATGTGTGGTAAGTAGTTGGTGTGAATGTTGTGTGTCTTTATGTGTGGTAAGTAGTTGGTGTGAATGTTGTGTGAACTTT
This sequence comes from Tachypleus tridentatus, assembly GCF_004210375.1. Taxonomy (NCBI): domain Eukaryota; kingdom Metazoa; phylum Arthropoda; class Merostomata; order Xiphosura; family Limulidae; genus Tachypleus; species Tachypleus tridentatus. Next base: position 65,041,900 of record NC_134827.1, on the reverse strand, counting down.
ATGTGTGGTAAGTAGTTTGTGTGAATGTTGTGTGAACTTTATGTGTGGTAAGTAGTTGGTGTGAATGTTGTGTGAACTTTATATATGTTAATTAAGCTTGGTCGGAATTTTTTTTTTTTTCATCCACAAGTTTGTGAACTCATTTGCTGCACGTTTCCGGAGTTTCCAAATTTTCTCCGCAGCTCCCTCCTTCCCAAAACATTCTTTATATTAAATGCCCCCCACCGTTCACCCACATATACCTAACGAATGTAGAGATGTTAAGTTCCTTTCTTTGTTGAATAATTCTGTGTAATTGTTACGGCCGGTCAAAGGTCTGCAGTTGTCAGTTTCGAATCTCCTAGCGCAGTGGGTATTGAACCTTGAATTAGGGTTTTGTTATCCTTGCGGATTATAATTTGAAATATAAAACAATTACTTATATTGTATAACCAACTCCGCATCACGACCAGGTGTTTGGTATTGTTCAGATAATAGAAGCTATGAACCAAACGCATTTCTTTAAAAATTACAAATGTGTGGAGAGAAGTTACGTAAGTGACGTCACAAAAATCTTTCTGGTTCATTCACCTTCGCCATGGTGGAAGTCAAACATTCTCTTCTAGCAGTCAAAGTCAATTTATATCAATACAAAATTCTGGGAGGCCTGGCATGGTTTAGCGCGTTAAGACGTGCTCTTTGTAATCTGAGGGTCGCGTGTTCACGCCCGAGTCGCGCCAAACATTCTCGCTCTCCCATCCGTGGGGGCGTTATAATGTAACGGTCAATCCCACTATTCGTTGGTAAAAGAGTAGCCCGAGAGTTGGCGGTGGGTGGTGATGACTAGCTGCCTTCCCTCTTGTCTCACACTGCTAAGTTAGGGACGGCTAGCACAGATAGCCCTCGAGTAGCTTTGTGCGAAATTCCAAAAACCAAACCAAACAAAATTCTGTAAAGGTTTACACGCAGTCAATGGCGTAAACATCGCCTCTGATAAGAAACAAACGGACCCGAAACTCTACGTTTACTTACTTTATCGATATATATTTTTCTTCCCACACATCGCTAAGATGATTTACAGCGCCAAATAACACGATATTAGAAGACAAGTTCGCCATCTTTCACGTACGACAAATGTGAGGTTTTGACGTTCAGTATGGCGGAGTCAACTACAGAGCACGTGAATTTTTGACATGAGTCGACTTTATACGACAACGATACATTTCTCCATACTTCAAGCGACTTCGATATAATTTGTTAAATTTACCAAATAAATCGTATCTACAGTATACCGTTGTGCCACTAGGGGACCAGCATTATTCATCACTGTCTCAAAAGTCTCCAAGTAATTAAAGTCGTAACTGTGAAAGACTGACTAACAACACCAGACATCTAATACATTAAAAGGTGCCTGTTAAAGCCGTCGACGTCTTCCAGTTAAAACACTCTAAATTTATAATTTTGTTGTCTATCTAACATATTGACCAACCTTTAATGGCCCTGCATGACCAAGCGTTTTAAGGCGTGCGACTCGTAATCTGAGGGTCTTGGGTTCGAATCCCCGTCGCACCAAACGTGCTCGCCCTTTCAGCCCTGGGGCGTTATAATGTGACTGTCAATCCAACTATTCGTTGGTAAAAGAGTAGCACAAGAGTTGGCGGTGGATGGTGATGACTAGCTGCCTTCCCTTTAGTCTTACATTGCTAAATGGCCCGGGATGGCCAAGCGTGTGAAAGCGTGCGACTCGTAATCTGAGGGTCGCGGGTTCACATCCCTGTCGCACCAAACGTGCTCTTCCTTTCAGCTGTGGGGGCGTTATAATGTGACGATCAATCCCACTATTCGTTGGTGAAAGAGTAGCCCAAGAGTTGGTGGTGGGTGGTGATGACTAGCTGCCTTTCCTGCTAAATTAGGGACGGCTAGCACAGGTTGCCCTCGAGTAGCTTTGTGCGAAATTAAAAAAACAAACAAACAAAAACAAACCAACCTTTAAAATATATCACATCCAAATATTCTTGCAATGACTTGCTGGTCCCACATCTGTTTGGTATGTTTCATAGATTCAATTGTAGGAATCCAACAAGCACAAAGCTACACAACTGACTGCCTACGCTCTGCCAGCTACGGGCTCCAGCATCTTAGCATTCTAAGATTGAAGACGTACAACTAAGTCACTAGGGTCTTGTTAAAAGTGTTAATGGTGTTTATGCTAATAACAACTATTTGAAGGTGTCAATGTTAGTTCACTTTGAACATAAATTAAATTATGACAAAGATATTTTTCATGATAGATAATTCATTTCCATTTAATGTTAACGGAGCTAAACGCCTAAAAATACTTTATAAAGATATATGACATACTTTAAAGAATTTGGGAAGTTAACGACACCTAACGTCTTGTGATGTTTTTTCAATAAATATATTCCATGAATTCCATCGAATAATAACACAAATTAACAATGTTATCTGTCGTAGTCATTACTATTAGGCCTATCACATTTCTAAGCACCACATTTTTTATTTATTTCCTGAGAGATTTTCAAGAGGAGTGTTTAATAATGGTATTACAACCACACTATATCTACTATATATCCAATGTTGACGATGCCTTTCGCTCAATCAACAGTTAGTTCATCGTGATGGTTGGAATACAAACACAGAATTGGTCGGAACGTATGATACAACAATAATTATTGCGATGTGAGAGCCTCTTACAAGCGAATGTAGAAGGATCGTATACATAACTGCCATGACGCATCAGCATTAGAAATATTACATTTTTAAAGACCACGCGTTCTTAACCTAATGTTTCAGGGATTATTCAAAAATTAATAGAGTGTTTTATAGGCTTAACGCAAATGTTTTATGACGAGAAAAATTAAACTAATTCTTTGTGGGTTTCTAAAAGAAATAGACGACAGAGTTAACTATGTTTTAATCTTTGTTGGTTTATTAAAACTGACGGGAAAATACGGTACGGTTTCTTTTAGGGTTAGACTTCTAGACAAAAGTTTGAGGGGACCGTATAGGGTTGCTTACTCCAGAGTTAAAAATAAAGGTTAAAACGTCTCAAAGTTAGTTTGTTAGTTTTTAATTTCGCGCAAAATAACATGCGTAATTTTATTTGGTTATGATGTTTGTTACGGAGCTAGTTTATACGGTATCAGTGCATATATGTGACTTTATTAGTTGTTGTGCGTATACTTACAGAAAGTAACAAACAACTGTTAATAGCATCTCGGGGAAGTTTCTAAGCAACATATTATCACGTGTAAAAGATGTTTTAGAAACAAATTATCATTTGTACGTGATAATACTCAGATCATTACGTTTTGATTTCACGCTAACGTTTAGGACAGGCATGGCCAAGCGTGTTAAGGCGTGCGACTCGTAATCTGAGAATCGCGGGTTCGCATCCCGGTCGCACCAAATATGCTCGCCCTCCCAGCCGTGGGGGCGTTATAATGTGACGGTCAATCCCACTATTCGTTGGTAAAAGAGTATCCCAAGAGTTGGCAGTGGGTGGTGATGACTAGCTGCCTTTCCTCTGGTCTTACACTGCTAAATTAGGGAGGGCTAGCGCAGATAGCCCTCGAGTAGCTTTGTGCGAAATTCAAAAACAAAACAAAACAAACACGCTAACATTCACTTTGACAATTTATAACAAACTAATCTCTGGACTTAGAGAGTGAAATGACTTGTTTCCTTTATCAAAAGCAAGCCTGGACATGTTACAATGGATTTAAGTTTTACACGTTGTTGAACAGTTATATAAGTTTATAATAATGGATTCATTTAACCGATACATTTCTCTACATAACTGAAATAGGGCTTTGGGGTAGATCATGTGCCCAGTCGTTTATTAGTAGCCAGAGAAAGATCACAACCCTTCACAAAGCTAATAATTTCCATTAGCCTCAAGGTCTCGTATGTCGTTTGATTGTAATAATACATTTTTCATAACATATTTTCCTCGGATGGTGAAGAGGATGTTAAACATATAATGGACCAGAAACCCTTCAGAGGTATAGAGGACTGAAAAGAGGAAAATAATTTTCATCTTATAATATCCAAATACATATACTTTGTTTCTTCAGTTCTTTTTACTGATAAATAAAAAAATGTAATACCATGTAAACCTTTTATATTTACTGTTGAAGTAGCAATAATCAGATTACATCAAGAGCTTTTAGCTCGTCCGTTTTAATTTGTTGACAAGTTTTATCAAACCCGTTTGGAGAATGTGTATGTAAAACGTATATATCAACAATTCTTTCATGTTACCTTTAATACGAAATTACATTCTTTCTTAATGGTGAACTATTAACTATATTTGAGGTTAAATAATATAAACAAACAGGTACAGGTTAAACGTCTATTTATTTTTTTTATTGTCTGATATATTACATTTTTGTTGTCATGATATACAGTGAGTACATTTTATAACACACAAAGACTATGTTAAAGTGAGTACAGTTTATACCACACGAAGACTGGAATGCCGTGGCAATAAGCCTTAATCTTAACCAAATTACAAACGTGAGATGAGTTTGATTGCAAACCTGAATCTTAACCAAATTCCAAACATGGGATGGGTTTGATTGTAAACCTGAATTTTAACCCAATTCCAAACGTGAGATTGATTTGATTGTAAACCTGAATTTTAACCAAACCCCAAACATGAGATGGGTTTGATTGTAAACCTGAATCTTAACCAAATTCCAAACATGGTATGGGTTTGATTGTAAACCTGAATTTTAACCAAATTCCAAACATGGGATGGGTTTGATTGCAAACCTGAATTTTAACCAAACCTCAAACGTGGGATGGGTTTGATTTTAAACCTGAATCTTAATCAAACCCCAAACATGGGATGGATTTGATTGGAGAAGTCAAGCCTAACCGACGTTTTCCATTCATAGGATCTTGGGTTGCATTTCATTCACTGTTGATCTTCATTATATAGGAACTAACTTCGTAATCTAAATTTATTTAATGTTATTATATATACTTTTTGTTTTCGGTTTAATTCTCAAAGTATGGTTTGGTTTGGTTTGGTTTGAGTTTCGCGCAAAGCTACACGAGTGTTATCTTCGCTAGTTGGCCCTAATTTAGTAGTGTAAGACAAAAGGGAAGGCAGCCAGTCATCACCACCCACCGCCAACTCTTAGGCTACTATTTTACCAACGAATAATGGGATTAACTGTCACATTATAACGCTCCCACGGCCGAAAAGGCGAGCATGTTTGGTGCGATGGGGATTCGAACCCGCGACTCTCGAATTACCAGTCAAGAGAGTCCTAACCACCTGGCCGTGTCGGCCATGAAATAAACAGTATAAGTTTTTTTAAAATATATTCTGATTGCCACTTTCAATTATTTTATTTCATTTGTATCTTACATAAAATAATCAATAAAACGTACGTGCTTCTACGAAGACGAAGATTGGACTTTTATTACAAACAGTGGCGCCACCACAGTTGAGGAATCTCTGAAAGATTTATTGTTTTTTTCTCAACAACTTTCGCCTCGTACGTTTTGATATTTTTAAGAGAAGTAATATCATAAGTACAAGATGAGTCTCGAAAAGAGCTGTGGCCAATATTCTACATAAACTTCCTTTTATTTGTGTTGAAAGATTGGAGCACCAGATGGTAATCAAATGGTATTTACCTCCTGAAAGGCAATAACCGATTACTTCGAAATGAAAATTTGTATGGTAATATATATTTTTAAGCACATATGGTCTAGGCACTGCGCCTACCACTTGGCCATGCCGGGCCTAACATTGATAAAACAAACAAACAATTGATAATTATAATAAACCAAAATAAAACAAGTCCTCATTTATACAGGTGCCTCTTGCCTCACGAAAAGGAATTTTCGGAAACGTTGATTTGAACGCTTCAGTCAAGACGAGGGTATTTATGTCCGTCAGGGCCATGTGGTTAAGGCACTCGACTCGTAATCTGAGGGTCGCGGGTTCGAATCCCCGTCACACCAAACATGCTTGTCATTTCATCGTTTGGACGTTATATAGTGACGGCCAATCCAACTATTCGTTGATAACAGGGTAACCCAAGAGTTGGCGGTGGGTAGTGATGACTAGCTGTCTTTCCTCCAGTCTTACGTTGCTAAATTAAGGACGGCTAGCTCAGATAGCCCTCGTGAAGCTTTGCGCACATTTTCAAATAAACCAAACGAGGATATTTTGTAATTTTGTCTCAATCAACGGGCGTGCGAATTACATCGTAGGTGGCATTAATCAGAGATTCAGGCATGTAAGAAACTCTCTTATTTACATCAAGTAGTTTCTGGATGTATGGACACACACACATACACATTGGCATGATTTCGAGCCTGATATAAAACCTTTATTTGACGTTTGTTGTTTGCTCATTTGTCGGTACAGTGACTTAACTATTCGAAACTCATCAATTAGTGGTGTTTCATCAGAATTATGGTCGGTTAAAAATGAAGCCACCATTTTGAATTTTAAAAACAAAACTAGCCTTTGTTTTCAATATTATATTTGTTTGTTATTAAGCGCAATGTCACACAACTGGTTAATTGTGCCACACCGACCATGGGTATTAAAACTCGGCTTGTTGCATTAAAATATTTCAGAGTCACTGTTGAGCCACCAGGGAGCATTTTCTGTTTACTTGTGGTGAATGGAGTGGAAAATCCCATTAAAAACTACACTGATTAACAACGCCCTCTGGAGGATGAAAATATTACCTAACTCGTAAATTGAAAATCATGAGATAATTCTTGCAACTGATCCATCTCCAAACTGTTCAATTATAGTACTTACTGTGTTGACCTGAGGAAAGTTATAATGCTTCTATTAATATCTGTGATTGTATTTATGATAAAACAACTAAGGCTTTCTCCACCATCCATAATTCTGAAATGTTGACCAGAAGGAGGAAAACAGGCATCATAACATGCAAAAAAAAGAGACTGTCATTCTTATAACGCACCCACGGCGTCAAATGTGAAGAGTATTTTATTGTATGACAAGGACTCGAACATGGCTCCGAAAACTGGGACTTTATCATTGAGCCAAGTCGCGCCAATGGATGTTTGCTATAATTATGTGTGAAAATACATTTATGAAAATGTCGCTAATCATCGTATTACGAGTATTCAGATATTTGTGTGTGTGTGTGTGTTTTTCTTATGGCAAAGCCACATCGAGCTATCTTCCGAGATCATTGAGGGGAATGGAACCCATGATTTTAGCTTTGTAAACCCTTAGATTTACCGCTTGACCAGCGAGGGACGGTTTTATATATTCAGTCCTAAAATAGCACATCAGATTTTTTTCACTGTTTGCCTCCATCAAGGGGCAAATTATTTATTGAAAAACTATAAACGTCTCCTTCACAATGTTATTGGTTTGTTTTGAATTTCGCGCAAAGTTACACGAGGGTTATCTGCGCTAGCTATCCTTAAGTTAGCAGTGTAAGACCAGAGGAAAAGCAGTTAGTCATCACCAACCACCGCCAACTCTTGTGCTACTCTTTACCAACGAACAGTGGGATTTTCCGTCACATTATAACGCCCCACGGCTGAAAGGACGAGCATGATTGGTGCGACGGGGATTCGAACCTGCGACCTTCACATTACGAGTCGAACGCCCTTATCCAGTTGGCTGTGCAGGACCAATAGATGTAACCATTCCTAATTTGGAAATACTGACTAAAATAAGATGGCAGCTGGTCAGTAGCACCCGCCGCCACAAGGTTTGTTTTGGTTCTTTGTTTCTAGATTGACTGTCGCTTTTGTTTTTTGTAAAACGCACCTGATCTAAAGTGTGGAACGAACAGCATGTAGATTATGGAAAATTCCTTCAGATCCGCAGCCCGATACATTAAACACGGTCTAATTAACGATTAAACATTAATTAAATTTATTTTTGGTTCTCTTCAAATGATGCAAACCTATATTTTTGTGCGCGTGTACACGATGCGATTTTATACTCATCAGAATCCCAACCAGCCAACCCTCAAATTAAAATTGTTTTAGTCACGATTAGAGTAAAATTTATCAATTACACCATGGGCGTGGTCAAATACATCAATCAAAAGGGTTTGACATCCTGCCCCCAAAACTGTAATTACATCTCAAATCGGTTAAGAGATGACGGAACTATGAAATAAAAAATTGCACTGAATAAAAAAATACGCAGACGTATTCTGGCATGGTCAAGCGTGTTAAGGCGTGCGACTCGTAATCTGAGGGTCGCGGGTTCGAATCCCGGTCGCGCCAAACATGCTCGCCCTTTCCGCCGTGGGGGCGTTATAAAGTGACGGTCAATCCCACTATTCGTTGGTAAAAGAGTTTACCAACGAATAGTGGGATTGACGGTCACATATAACGCCCCCACAGTTGCCGGTGGGTGGTGATGACTAGCTGCCTTCCCTCTACTCTTACACTGCTAAATTAGGGACAGCTAGCACAGATAGCCCTCGAGTAGCTTTGCGTGAAATTCAGAAAACAAACAAACAGAAGTATTCTACGATCCGCTATGCCGTGGCAAGAAAACCACACAAATGACAAAGTTGCATATGTTAAATTTCATACCAAAATAATTTTCGTTAATCTGTTTAATCTGATATAAACCAGTTTTTCTCTACAATATAAAGTGTAATCTTGCATTGTGAAAATAATGGAATGGTGTTGTAAGATACTGTATCTGGATTTGGTTTGTTTGTTTTGAATGTCGCGCAAAACTACACGAGAGCTATCTGTGTTAGTCGTCCCTAATTTAATCGTGTGAGAACAGTAGGAAGGCAGCTGGTAATCATCACCCACTGGCAAATCTGGGGCTACTCTTTTAGCAATAAATAGTGGGATTGACCGGTTACATTATAACGCCCCCACCTCTGAAAGGGCGAACATGTTTGGTGCGACAGGGATTCGAGCCCGCGACCCTTAGATTACGAGTCGACGGACCCTGTATCTGGGTTGACACCACATAATATTCCCTCGCACTTTACACTATGAGTGTATTAAAAGTGTATCAGTCAATCCCTTAGCATGGGTGGTAGGGTATTTGTACTCTGTACACAACGGAAATCGAACCCAGGGTTTTATCATTTGCATTCTCACTGCTGGCTCATCTTACGTTTGCTTTTAATGCTATTATCGATTGTTAATATTAATTTAGGAAACATTCAGTTATTAAGATGAATTAGTCTCTCCTTCTGGAACAAAGTCGTTAAGCACGACTCCAGTGTAATAGTACTGAATACTCACAAGCTTGTCGAGACGAGGTATTTGTAGAAGAAAATATGTTGAGATTTCGAGATTAAATCCTAGTTCCTCGAAACGACTTATATATTCAAATACATAACCTATTATCAACTGGAATGTCGATATTAAACTTTCACTCGAAGTGAATGTATACGTCCGTTCATGGGAATGCGTCTATGCCATTATGTATTTCTCATCTTCCGCATCTTCCACTACTTGTTCCGATGGTACGTCATTTACTGGCCAATAAGAGCAACCGTGATAGAACAGTATAGTTTGTCTTTTAAATGTTGTTGTTTTTTAGCTCAAAGCTACGCAACGGATCATTTGCGATCCATCGACCATGGGGTCTCCCCGCTAGTACAGCGGTATGTCTCCGAATTTACAACGATTCTCCTCGGTGACCTCAGCAGATAGCCCTTTGTGGCTTTGCTACAAGAAAACACACACACTTGTACAACGAGATTTCATTCAATGGAGCTCCCTGCTTGTACAGCGCTAAGCCTACGGATATACAACGCTAAAAGCAGGAATTCGATTCCCCTCGGTGGGCTCAGCAGATAGCCCTTTGTGGCTTTGCTATAAGAAAACACGCACTCCACCGAAGGAATTCCTGTCCTCTAATTTTTAGCTTTTGAATGTTCGTAAACTTATCAGTAATCCAATGGGAACATTATTTTATTATCCGATAAAGATATGACGTAATAAAAACAACAGATTTCCAAAAGATATGTATACTGTGGTTACAACTATATCATCTGCGATATTTAATCTATTTGCGAATATTATACCCAAACATTAACAAAAAAAATAAGTGAAGAAAAAACAGATGGGGTGTCCCAGATCACCCCAAGTTGAAATGCAGTTTACTTTCGACACATTAAACTATTCCCAGTGGGAAATAGGAATAGATCGGTGAGACAACATTTAGTTATCAATACAGAAGTAAACTTTCTGTAACAGTGAGGAAAAAACAAACACGCGTGGATCAACAATAAGTTTGTCTTAAAATGATGGGGATGAATGGTAAGATAAAGTCACTGAATGTTTATTGACCAGAATTGAAGAAATTCAGTTGAAAAGTATTTGGAGAAAGAAGACAGAAGGAAAGAATAACGAATACAAAAACGGCAAATTGAGAAAAAGGTGAAACAAAGAACATAAAGTGTAAGAAGATTGATTGACTTCAGTGTAGTTATGAGAATTACCGATAGGTGGTTCGATTTGTTTGTTTGTTTGTTTGTTTTTGAATTTCGCACAAAGTTACTTGAGAACTATCTGTGCTAGCCCTCCCTAATTTAGCAGTGTAAGACTAGAGGGAAGGCAGCTAGTCATCACCACCTACCGCCAACTCTTGGGCTACTCTTTTACCAACGAATAGTGGGATTGACCGTCACATTATAACGTCTCTACGGCTGAAAGGGCGAGCATGTTTGGCGCAACGGGGATGCGAACCCGCGACCCTCAGATTACGAGTCGCACGCCTTAACACGCTTGGCCATGCTGGGCCAGGTGATTCGATTTGTTTAAATTTCGCGAAAGATACGCGAGGGCTATCTGCGCTGGCCGTCCTTAATTTAGCAGTGCAAGGCTAGAGGGAAGGCACAGCCAACTCTTGGGCTTCTCTTTTATCAACGAATAGTGAGATTGAAAGTCACATTATAATTCCTCCATGGCCGAAAGAGAGGGCATCTTTGGTGTGAAGGGGATTCGAACCAGCGACACTTAAATGGTGAGTCAATCGCCCAAACCACCTGGCCCGTCAGAATCGATCGAAAATACACTTTTCGTTAGTTATGTGTGCATAAAACTGCTTGTGGGTTAATGACTGTCTTAGTTATAGGGTTCCAAAAACATACAAAAAATTTAATCAAAGGTATCCCAAATGTTGCAATTAATACGATTAATTAATGCTTATTTTCTCCTATTTAAAATAAGCAAGGGGACATAAGTAACCTCACCCGTAATATTTTCTCTTTTTTTGTCGATTCTCTTAACTCTGGGTCTCGCATAAAGTAAAAATGAAAATATAAACTCAATGTGGTGTAACATTTTTGAGCCCTACCGGCAATGAACTTCGTGTAAAGAACTTAGCTCAACCAATCATTAAATTGATGAAAATGGTTAATAATGCTGGCAAAAATGACTGACAACTTTAAATCACTGGCTAGGGGCAGCCATTTCGAGTTACCCGAGAAGCAGGTTACACGACACCGTGAAAACATACAACTCAATCGATCACACTTTGTAACACATTTGTGATACTCTTTAAAATGTTAGCGATAGAGAAAAATCTAAGAGATCTTTTGTGCCCATTTTTAACATAACCATGAGCGCCCGCGGGATGAGCCGATAGGAGGCATTTTCTCCTTTAAAATTTTACACGTATAATGATGTAAACTTAAAATCATAGCTAAGCTAAATGTTTTTAGTAATTTTTGGAAAATTTTAAATTTATATTTGTATTTCTGCACATAACACGCATTATTTTAGTATGTTGACTTACACTTCAAAAACTGATTCCTACATATATGTTTTGGCTCCCTAAATATATTTCAGTGAGCGCCCATGAACACAACGGACACAGATGTAGAAATGTTGTAAGTTCTTAAAACACAAGTTTACACACTATATGATCCATTTAATTTATATCGACGTCTTTAAATTATAATTTTAAATAAAAAATCTAACTTAGAAGATGTCCACCTTCCAGCAGCAAAAAAATTATTTAAAAATTTTACTTCATTGCACATGCAATATCTTATTTCGTAAGTTTATCAAAACACAGGTTTCGTGTAAAGTATGTGAGACGTAAAGTCTATAATTCTAATTTCCTTTATTCTCTGACCAGATTCTTTGTGAAGTATTCTTTTCTCTATTCCACAGTAGCCACACATTTTCTATGGTGACCTAATGGTATTTCTGTTTTTGCAAGTCAGAAACTTAAACTGGCTTTACTCTTGTTTTTCTATATTAATATTTATAAAAATAAAATTATTCGTTATATATATATATAGACATTACTTCTTTCAAGATAAGTTTATGTTGTTTTTTTTTCTAAAACCTAGAAAAATATTTAGCGACACCTATATTAGACAACGATTCAACTGAGATGTAAATCAGTAACGATAAGTTATGATAGTCTTAACGATTTTTAATTTCGTAAAACCAAAAAACAAAAAGTTCATGTGAGTATGACATTTTATCATGTATGTTAAGTTGATGTAACATACTTATTGACAGTAGATGTAGAATATATTTTTAAGTTTATTATAACCATGATGAATTGTCTGTGTTATAAGTTATAGGCTTAGGCTCAAAATCAAATACAAGTTGTTATCTGTGAACTGTACCTCGCAACTCACGAGATAATAATTCAAAGTTAGAGTTAAAAAGAAGAAAATCTTTATCGGCCTACAAAAATAAACTGTAAAAGTTTTATGTGGAGAGATTAAAACGGAAGTATTAGTAACTTAATCACCACACCCATCGAAATAAGAGACCTTCTTTAAACTTTTTCTTTTACTAGTACTATTAGTACTATTATGCTAGGACTAATAAATGCATCAGGCCTACACAGTTATTTTTATTAGTTCTAATACCCATACCACTGATACCAGCCGTCTTGAGAATTCAAACTTAGATACCAGTGTTCACTACGTTTTTGCGAAAAAGCAGAAATTGTTAAACACTTAAACCTCAGTATAACACTGTTTGACAAACGTCTCTCACATAACAATAACACACATCTTGAAGTCTCATTTGAAAGCAACTTGGTCTGATAATACCATACTACTGGACATACGCGATGAACGTCACAAAAATTGCACAAAATCGCCACGAAACACTGTGTGGGAACAAAGTACTAAGTTAATGGTACCCTGAAAATACAGAACATCATTCTGTTTTATTATAAACTAGATAGTATAGTGTGAAGAAGTTATTCTAAAGTAAAAAGACGAAACTGCAATATTTCCATTTGTGTTAGGCCTACTATATTTTTGGACACTACACTCTTAATCTTGTCTCTTAGGGATTTTCAAGAAATAAAGAGTGTAAAATAACAGTAGATATCCATTACCGACGACGCGTTTTGCTCAATCCAGAGCTTCTCAAGCCGGCTGGGATACAGCGAACATAATATGGTCGGAACAAGCTTTTTATTACAGTAACTATTACAATACTTCCATCAGCCTTTCTGTTACCGTATAGGTTATGCCTAATTTACCTTATTACTTTCAGGACAGCTTTTAAAACGTTATTATCTTATTTTTCAAAAACATTATTGTGTTCTGTGTTTCCCATTTACGACCAACTTTGTACTTCCACAAGGCATTTAATGGAGAATTTGTGATGTTTATTGTGCATGTTCAGTGGAGCAATGTTGGTAGGAGTTGTTTTCAAATTCTTTTTAACAATATGTCTATCATGTGCGTGTGTTTGTTTGGTTTGAATTTCGCGCAAAGCTACACGAGGGCTATCTGCGCTAGCCGTCCTTAATTCAGCAGTGTAAGACTAGAGGGAAGGCAACTAGTCATCACCACCCACCGGCAACTGTGGGGGCGTTATAATGTGACGGTCAATCCCACTATTCGTTGGTAAAAGAGTAGCCCCACAGCCCCAAATGTCAAACTAATCGATTCAATTTGCGGCTCAATTTCAAATTATAATCAGAAAGTCCAAGGTTAGATACACGATGCCATTTTACATATTCCGAACATTTAGCTGTAAGTGGTAGTAAACTTTGCTGAATAATTTCGTGATTCTGGCAAAGCTTTTGTTACTCTGGTTACGTTTTATTGGCTGCCGTTACACCTTAATCACATAAGTCTTTTTCAATCTCGTGCGATTAGTGTCGAAAATGATCAAATTTCATATTTATTGAAAACGGAAAGTTTAAAACATTTAAAAAATATATCGTACGTTTCATAATTTAAAAATATCACACCTGACATTGGAATATAAAAGATTGTATTACTTCATGTAACGTATTAAATAAATTATTATTTGAAAAACCTGTCTGGATTTTGCGCTTCATATTGCAAAGGGGCCCGGCATGGCCAAGTGTGTTAACGCGTTTGACTCGTAATCCGAGGGTCGCGGGTTCGAATCCCGGTCGCACCAAACATGCTCGCCCTTTCAGCCGTGGGGGCGTTATAATGTGACGGTCAATCTCACAATTGGTTACTAAAAGAGTAGCCCAAGAGTTGGCGGTAGGTGGTGATGACTAGCTGCCTTTCCTCTAGTCTTACACTGCTAAATTAGGAACGGCTAGCACAGATAGCCCTCGAGTAGCTTTGCGCAAAATTAAAAAACAAAACATATTCAAAGATAATAGTTGTAAATGTTGAAATATTCAATACCATGTTCTGTTTGTTCATATTTAAACTCAACAGTTTATTGTTCACGAGAAAAACTGGACTGTTTGGACACTGGTTTCCCCAGGGGTCAGCTGTTGCTGTACTTACTAAAATCTGGACTCAATTCCCCTTGATAGACAGAGAACAGCCAGGGGGGTTAAGGCGTTCGACTCGTAATGCGAAGTTGCGGGTTCGAATCCCGGTCGCACCAAACATGCTCGCCCTTTCAGTTGTGAGAGGTGTACCTTTAATTTGTAAAGATGAGTCGACGCTGTAGTCACCTGAAACAAGTTTCATAACGTGTCTAATGAATTGTTCATGTGATCTGATTGAAAATATCGCGGATTGCTAAGATTCAGGTACAGCAGTACGTAGTTTTAAGCCACTGATTGAGGGAATATAACCAATTAGCCACCAGTATTTGCCGCCACAAAGGCTTTGTGCATTTTTAAGAACTCAGTAACGAAAATGACTGTCACTTTTATACTGCGATCACGGATGAAAGTATGGTGAACATTCAGTTGTATCGCATTGGAAATCCCGGACTCACAAGTCCGAAGCCCGACACGTCTGACTTAGCAGTGACCAAGATGTATGTTAATTACTACAGAGACAATGATGTACGAAAGGACCGTTTTGTTTTCGGATTTTCACGCAAAGCTCCACAAGTTGTATTTGAACTAACTGTTCACAATTTTCGTTATCTCTTGGGTTACTCCATTCAAATATGGGGAATTAAAGTCAACCTACAACACAACTAAAAACCCAACGTGTGGAGCGCGATTTATTTTTTTTACGATGTTACCAAAGCGAATATATATATATATATATATATATATTGTTTGATACTCAGCTATTTGGTATAAATAC
Organism: Tachypleus tridentatus; assembly: GCF_004210375.1. Lineage (NCBI taxonomy): Eukaryota > Metazoa > Arthropoda > Merostomata > Xiphosura > Limulidae > Tachypleus > Tachypleus tridentatus. Next base: position 65,026,427 of record NC_134827.1, on the reverse strand, counting down.
AACTGATCAGTTTGTAGATAACAATAAATGTTAGTAAGCCAGTATTTGTTGTGATTTTTACATTTTCAACATTAGAAGTCACCTGAAATAAACCTTAAAGTTTGTACTTGTTCTTAAAACGTGACTTCACACTAAACCTTGAAGTTTGTACATGTTCCTTAAAACATGCGACTTCACACTAAACCCTGAAGTTTGTACATGCTGCTTAAAACATGTGACTTCACACTAAACCCTGAAGTTTGTACGTGTTCCTTAAAACATGTGACTTCACACTAAACCTTAAAGTTTGTACGTGTTCCTTAAAACACGTGACTTCACACTAAACCTTGAAGTTTGTACATTCTCCTTAAAACACGTGACTTCACACTAAACCCTGAAGTTTGTACATTCTCCTTAAAACACGTGACTTCACACTAAACCCTGAAATTTGTACTTGTTCTTAAAACACGTGACTTCACACTAAACCCTGAAGTTTGTACTTGTTCTTAAAACATGTGACTTCACACTAAACCTTGAGTTTTGTACATGCTCCTTAAAACACGTGACTTCACACTAAACCCTGAAGTTTGTACATTCTCCTTAAACACGTGACTTCACATTAAACCCTAAAGTTTGTACATTCTCCTTAAAACACGTGACTTCACACTAAACCTTGAAGTTTGTACGTGTTCCTTAAAACACGTGACTTCACACTAAACCCTGAAGTTTGTACATGCTCCTTAAAGCACGTGACTTCAAACTAAACCCTGAAGTTTGTACGTGTTCCTTAAAACACGTGACTTCACACTAAACCTTGAAGTTTGTACATTCTTCTTAAAACACGTGACTTCACACTAAACCCTGAAGTTTGTACATTCTCCTTAAAACGTGTGACTTCACACTAAACCTTGAAGTTTGTACATGTTCCTTAAAACACGTGACTTCACACTAAACTTTGAAGTTTGTACGTGTTCCTTAAAACACGTGACTTAACACTAAACCTTGAAGTTTGTACATTCTCCTTAAAACACGTGACTTCACACTAAACCATGAAGTTTGTACTTGTTCTTAAAACATGTGACTTCACACTAAACCTTAAGTTTGTACATGCTTTTTAAAACACGTGCCTTCACACTAAACCCTGAAGTTTGTACATTTTCCTTAAAACACGTGACTTCACATTAAACCCTGAAGTTTGTACATGTTCCTTAAAACACGTGACTTCACACTAAACTTTGAAGTTTGTACGTGTTCCTTAAAAAACGTGACTTAACACTAAACCTTGAAGTTTGTACATTCTCCTTAAAACATGTGACTTCACACTAATCTTGAAGTTTGTACATTCTCCTTAAAACACGTGACTTCACACTAAACCTTGAAGTTTGTACATGCTCCTTAAAACACGTGACTTAACACTAAACCTTGAAGTTTGTACATTCTCCTTAAAACACGTGACTTCACACTAAACCCTGAAGTTTGTACTTGTTCTTAAAACATGTGACTTCACACTAAACCTTGAAGTTTGTACATGCTCCTTAAAACACGTGACTTCACACTAAACCCTGAAGTTTGTACATTTTCCTTAAAACACGTGACTTCACATTAAACCCTGAAGTTTGTACATGTTCCTTAAAACACGTGACTTAACACTAAACCTTGAAGTTTGTACATTCTCCTTAAAACATGTGACTTCACACTAATCTTGAAGTTTGTACATTCTCCTTAAACTTGAAGTTTGTACATGCTCCTTAAAACACGTGACTTAACACTAAACCTTGAAGTTTGTACATTCTCCTTTGAAGTTTGTACATTCTCCTTAAAACATGTGACTTCACACTAAACCTTGAGGTTTGTACATTCTCCTTAAAACACGTAACTTCACACTAAACCTTGAAGTTTGTACGTGTTCCTTAAAACACGTGACTTCACACTAAACCCTGAAGTTTGTACATGTTCCTTAAAACACATGACTTCACACTAAACCTTGAAGTTTGTACGTGTTCCTTAAAAGACGTGACTTCACACTAAACCCTGAAGTTTGTACATTCTCCTTAAAACACGTGACTTCACACTAAACCCTGAAGTTTGTATATTCTCCTTAAAACACGTGACTTCACACTAAACCTTAAAGTTTGAACGGGTTTTTAAAAACACGACTTCCAAATCCTCTAACTTTCCATTAATTTAGTGGATTTCATAGAAACGTAAGGTATTTATTGGACCTTGAGTCTCATGGACTCTACAATGATGATAGTCTTAAAATATAGAATGATGAATAAAGGCTTGGCCCGGAATGGCCAGGTGGGTTAAGGCATGCGACTCGATTTTGGGTCGCGGGTTCGCATCCCCGCCGCACCAAACATGTTCACGTTTTCAGCCGTGGGGGCTTTATAATGTGACGGTGAATCTCACTATTCGTTGGTAAAAGTTTGCGGTGGGTGGTGATGACTGGCTGCCTTCCGTCTAGTCTTACACTGCTAAATTACGGACGGCTAGCGCAGATAGCCCTCGAGTAGCATTGCGCAAAAACCAAAACGAAAAACGAATAAATGCTGTAAAACATTTAAAATGACAGTTGTTCAGAAGGTATTTTTAAACTCAGGCGATAGGTGAATTTAGAGCACAGTCGAAAAAATATACATTTCTACAAACGTATATGTAAACGTTCCCACAACTACGTTGAAGCTGTAACGAAAATGAATAATATACAATATGGATGACACTGCTAGGCTTAGTAAAACGAGAAATCCGAGTATAAGTAACGACCGAATTTTTTGAATATTCAGTTTCATCCATTAGTGATAATAAATAATCATCCCAGGATATTCTGGGCGCATAGAGAGAAAATATGATTCACCTGACTTGGACAAATGTTGAATTAAAAGTACCGTTATTATTGTAATAGAATTCCAGTAGCAAAGGACATTGAAACGTGGTATGGACATGACATGTAAGGATATATTGTCATTCAGCTAGCTGAGGAGAAGGAACATTGTGCTATGTCGGTATTTGATGTCATACACAGACTTGGTACGAACACGAACTTGTAATAGACTTTATAAAAGTTAATCACTAGGAACAACTTGAAATGTTTTTATCTCCAGTTCGCTATAGAAGACCTGGCTTATTGCGTTTCGTTATTTGGAAACGTTACTGTAGCCAGAGCACTGTTTTCCGAAACGTTGCAGGTGAATGAGAGACAATTATTTGTTTTGCAGTATTTCGGTGTTCCTATTCAACGAAGACTATTAAAAGACGACAGTATGTTGAGATTGGATGGTGAGGTTTTTGGCGCATTGAAAGTTTTGAAATTTTGGAATGTATACCCAGATAAATTCTAGTTGGTATGTAAATAATTTCGTCTGGCGTTTATTTCTTTGTTTAATAAACTATTTGACGCACGTAGAAAAGCAAAAATGTTTATTAATTTAACCAACAGAGAGAGATCGGTGAATAGAACTCACCGATTAAAACGACTTCTCTTAAGCGGTATTAAATATCTTTCTTATAACACACCGGTAAATTAAAGTGCGAAGTATTTTGTGACTGCCTGTCTCGAACCTTAGATCCAAGTGTGTTCAGTCCGATATACTACCTATTAAGCAAGTGTACGCGCACGTTGGAAGAATATTTATTTTATAGGTGGCGCTTACTGGGTTATTGTAGTTATGTACAATTTCTTAAACTTGTTAAGCTCTTTTTGGATTTTCTATTGTATTGAATATAAAAAAGTATAATTAAAATTCTTCAAACAATTTGATGAATCTGGACAAAAGCACGTATTAATTTGAACCAAGAAAGCTTTATCAGAAATGGACCTCACGTGGCCATGTGATTGGCATATCGAACTCAATGTCAGTAGGTTTGAGACGTGATAATGTTGAACACGCTTCACATTTTCAGCTGAGGGTGCGTTATAAGAATGACAGTCAGTACCTATACTCAAGCAGTGTATGCAACATCTCTTTAATTTTGAAGTAATAGTGTACAGGGAAGACAGCTGGTCAACATCCCTACCTTCAACATCACAGCTTATCATCCCCCCTTCCCTCTCCTCCCCACCACCAAAAGGCTTTGCAGTGGCGGGTTCTTCTGGTTGGATGTTTTCTCTCTGGCCTGGAAACTTAACTCACGTACAGACTGGAACTTCCAGCCATTTACTTAAATTTTATTTTACCAGTTGGACTTTATTTGAAAGTGACGTTTCGGTCTGTTAGCTTGACGTGTTTCTTCAATTCATAAAAGCTTGTTTGAAAGGGGCGTTTCGTTTGGTTAACTCAAGGTGTTTATTAGAACCGTTGGAGCTTGTTCAAAGGCGGCGTTTCGTTCGGTTAACTTAATGTATTTCTTCAAACCGTTGGAGCTTATTTGAAGGTGACATTTCGTTCGGTCAGTTTAACGTGTTTCTTCAAATCATTGGAGCTTGTTTGGAGGCGCGACGTTTTGGTCTACTGATAGTCGTTTTAGTTTTATTGAGCAAAAATCAAACAACGCGAACAGATAACTTTGATTTTAATGTATATTATTTTCATTTCAGTAAACGGATATTAACGAAGTAAACCAACGCATGTGCAAGAAGAACAAAATTCATTTGCAAATAAAACTAATGTAACTTAATGTATTGAAGTTGTGGTGTTTAGAACTTGCTGAGCGCCTTATGATTAGGGCTTATGTGCTGAGCGCCTTATGATTAGGGCTTATGTGCAGTTACGTTAAATGGCCAGTTCATACATCCTTAGGTTTAGAATAGTTGCCTCTGATGTTCATGTATTGAACAGAAAGAATGGAGCTATTTGCCATCTCACCTTTGTCCAGTACTTTGAAACGAATAAGACAGAATCCATTGTCACGGTCACAGTTGAAAGTACTGTGAACTCTGGATCTTCCGATTCGCAGCTCGATACACTAACCACTATACATTTCTAGTAATATATTAGATTGAGGAATAATTCGTGAGCGTTTTTCAATAATTTCATTCAAGCATTACATGCAAGACTATACAATACTTCAATGCATGAACAAATTACACCCAAAACATTTATTATGATACTTTATTTCATGTAATACCTAGGTATATAGTATGCATTGTTTTAAACGAAATTGCAAGAAATTAAATGCGAAAAGCAGATGGTGTCGAAAATGCTCGATTTTGTCCACTTGACATTCCATTTAATGAGCTGAAAATGAAAGCAAAAATTAAAGACATATGAAAATCAAACACATCATCTATTAGAGCAAAAAATTATCTACCAAATGACATGAAATATTTTGCGAAAGCGTTTCATTTATGAATATATTTTTTAACTTGCAAAAACGCTCACGAATTATTCTTCAACCCAATACTTTGTTTTGTTTTTAAGCTTCGCCCAAAGCTACTCGAGGGCTATCTGCGCTAGCCGTCCCTAACTTAGCAGTACAAGACTAGAGGGAAGGCAGCTAGTCATCACCACCCACCGCCAACTCTTGGGCCACTCTTTTACTAACGAATAGTGGGATTGACCGTCACATTATAAGGCCCCCACGGCTGAAAGGCGAGCATGTTCGATTCGAACCCACGACCCTTAGATTACGTGTGGAACGCCTTAACCTACCTCTCCATGCCGGGTCACTAGTAATATTCCATTGTATTGCATAGTTTTGTTCACAATAACACCACCCACTGTCAACGTCTTGTGGAAGTTAGCACATCAAGGACTAATGTGTTCCCTATTTCTCTCCACCGTCAGATAACACGACAAAACAGAATATCGTTACACGTAATAGAGTTATCTTCCTGGAACGATAGGGGAAAATCTATGTGCTGTTTGAAATCACGAGCTCGAGGTGGATAAAAGTGTTATTCATTTGAGGCGTTATGGGATATACCCCTAGAAATTTGAAGCATTTATGATGGGAAAGTGACCACTGTCCTTTACATAGCCAAGAATCAAATGCTGAAGAATGGAGGTGATTGGATTCAGTAACTTATTAACAAATAGATTAATATACGTAAAAACCAGAAGTGTCAACTCGTTCCCTGCCACCAGTTTAATAATACTTACACCAGTGCCATCCACACTTTGTTTCTTTTGGCTTAACCCAGGTGTGAAATATTCATATGGTTTGGTATATGATGTTTTATTAGCTCATTAAAGGAACTCGTAATATGTGTCCCACGTGGCAGCTAATGTATTATGTATAAAAAAAACAGATATCTCGAGTAAGTGACAAGCCTTCTTTGATTAAATTGCGCGTAACAAAACGCACTTAGTTGTGAGTTACAAAGATCAGAGAACATATTAAGGCTTTATCGTGCCTGTAGTGTAAATGCTTGTTTCCAGATTAGAACAGGAGCTAAAAATAAATAGACTTGGCTGTTGCTTAGATACTACTTCTGGGCATACGAAGTTACCAACTGCACTGTCAGGGATCTCTAGTCATTGTTTGTATACTTCAAGAGTGAAGTTACTTCAAAGTCCTTGATTGTGTCACTCTAGTTTGTGTTCTCACCTTCTTCAAATGATTTCCATTGTATTATTATTTCGACTCAAAACAGAAAACGAACAAACAAACAAAAGTATGCAGAGTTGAAACGTATAAGAAAAACAAAACAATAAAAGAATACTGATTTTGTTTGTTTAGAATTAGGCACAAAGCTACACAATGGGATATCTGTGCTCTGCACATCACGGGTATCGAAACCTGGTTTTTAGCGGTGTGAGTCCACAGACATACTACTGTGCCACTGCGGGACAAGACGACTGACTAGGGTGGTTTAAATCACTCTGAATACGCGCCTTTTAAAAATACGAAGTATTCAAGTATTAGTTATCCGTTTTGGTTATCTTTGATCTCAGTAGGTCGCGGGATAAAATTCCCGTCACACCAAATATGCTCACTTTTTCAGCCGTGGGGGCGTAATAAAGTAATGGTCAATCTCACTATTCATTGGTAAAAGAGTAGCCCAAGAGTTGGCGGTGGGTGGTGATGACTAGCTGCCTTCCCTCTAGTCCTACACTGCTAAGTTAAGGACAAAAAGTGCAGATAGCCCTCGTGTAGCTTTGCGCGAAATTCAAAAACAAACAAACGACTGTCATGAGCTTTCGCTAAATTTTATTCACCTCAAATTTCTAATGTGGTAACGTTTAAAACTATATCGAAATTTAACTGAAAATCATAAAATGTTCCACCAAAATTAGACATTAATGTAGTGTTATATGTATATTTTTGAAGTAAACAAAGTCTCAAAGTAAAGTGGTATATGTATAATTTGAACACAACCTGAAGCTGATATTCTAACTAAATTCGAATTCATCGCATTCGTAAACACAATCGTAAGATAACCCTGTTAATGATATATGGTTACTAAAGTGTAACTTTTGAAACTAGTTATCATTGGATTTAGTGATTAAACGATTCTAGTGCAAGTCAGTTTCAGAGTAACACCACTCATTGACTATGATCACGAGAGAGAACCTTTCGACTCAAAAAAATATATATATACTTAATGGGTATCTATGCAACCTAAACTTTGAGCTGACAGTCTAGAGGGAAGGCAGCTCTTCAACAGGACCATTCATCAACCCTTGGGTCACTCAAATTAAGTAACGGAATTTGTCGAACACTTATAACGCACTCATGACTTTCAATAGCATATTGCCGTCGAACCATTAATCATCAGATTGGCTCTCCAGGAACGTCAACCACCAGTCAGATTTGCCCTTTTTGGCACGAATACACAGAAATATGGTGCATCAAAAAACAAAATAAGCAGTCAAGTTCAAGTATAATTTAAAACAGCTTCTGGTCTTTCAGTTTTATAGATAGATTTTATTTCCAGCCTAGCAGAAAGTCTGTACCGATATTGTATCCAGACTTTTTACGTTGGTTTCTATTTCCTTGAGATATTTCAAGATGTAAATTACGTCTATATTCTTCGATTTGTTTGTAGAATATTGGGAAAACATAGCATGTTTTTAGCCCGAATAGCATATTTTGAACAAGAGATTTGAATATTTTTTTTGTGTGTGTGCTGAACACATATCACACCTTGTTGCTGTAGTGGATTTCTTCTTCAACAGAACTGCATATTGAGTTAAATTAACTTGTACTCGAAGTTTGTAGAACTTTTCCAAGAGAAAAATAAAGAAAGAGGAAAAACCCCGAAGAAAAACTGTTTCAGATGTTCGATGTTTACGTTCGGTCAATGAATAAAATATAAAGTTTATAGTGAGGAAGAAAATACACTTTTGAATGAGGGTCTTTCAAACAAATTGGAAAGCAAGGAAGATGTTGGTGGAAGAGATTCTTCATATAAATATGATATCCTTGCGTCATTTACCAATACGTATTATCGTAAACAAAATACAATTTACAAGAGAAAAAACAAACAAACTTGCTTCAGAGAGAAGAATCCCGGTTTTGAAAGACGGAGCAGAAAGATAAGATCTGTGATTCAGATTTCTCTAGTTTAAATTTTGTATTAAAATGATAAGGGTTACATAACCAAAGATAAATTAGAAAATTGTCAAATATGATAAAGCTTAATTTGTTTTTATTTTCGTGCTGCCATGTTTAAAACTGCCTTTATACCTCACCTCACGAGCTATGGAACGTGAGGATTATGGATGCATTTGATCGTACATTGGAACATCTGTGAATTGTGGATACATTTTAAATAAACAAACGTAAAACATGTTATACAAGATCACAGTTAGCACTTATTAAAGCTCAACTTAAGGCAGAAACACGGGATCTTTTCTTTTTTTGATTTTTTAGGACACAGGACCCATTCGTATGACACACATGTTTAAGACGAGTTGGAGATCTATTGGTACATCGATGCTGTCGCATCCTTTAAAGTAAACTAAAATTATTAAAAACCTTCAGAGCCAGCCCTTATCATTCATACAGTTATCAAGGTTTTCCTTAAACTTACTTTACATTTGAGAAAACTTTGGAACATGAACAGCAACTGACCAGAACCATCAACAGAGACAAATTCCGGAAGACAAGAAAAATCAGAGAATCATTTTATATTAACACTATTAAACCTTCACTAAACAGAGATTCCGGATTAGAGATGAGTAACCTGTGGCTACCATTGGTTGAATCTACAGGAAATCTCTCCTCCAATCAGAAACAGTGATAATCCAACCAATCATAACATGCTCTTCACACTATGAAAAACCCACAACACCTACACACACTGACCTGAAGACGAAAGGTGGAAGACCTTGGAAACGTCGCCCTATACGCTTGTGTCTCCACAACAGACAATTGCCGTCCATTCTACAAAGTTTCACCACGAATACTCTGCCTAAACAATCTTTCAACGAACGCTTCCCCCACAACATCCGAAGGGAACCCATTCTAAAGGTCAACTACCCTGTTAGAAAAATAAAACCGTCTTAGTGTGAGATGACTCCTACCTTGCCAACATTTGTGTCTCCTAGTCATGCTATTATCACTGTTGAGTATGAAAAAGATGACGCATTAATTTTCTTTAAAGTCTTAAAATCCCAGTCAGATCCCTTCTTACTCTTCTTATTTCACGAGAAAACACTTTAAGATACATTAACCCGACATGGCCACGTGGGTTAAGGCGTTCGACTCGTAATCTGAGGGTCACGGGTTCGAACCCATGTCGCACCAAACATGCTCGCCCTTTCAGCCTTGGGGGCCTTATAATTGTGACGGTCAGTCCCACTATGGGTTGGTAAAAGAGTAGCCCAAGAGTTGGCGGTGGGTGGTGATGACCACCTACCTTTCCTCTAGTCTTACACTGCTAAATTAGGGACGACTAATGGATTTAAGACCAAAAGGTAACGAGTTTTTAGTTTTCCAATAATTCAACAAAGATCATTGTGAAATATTTTCAACTTTTAACTTTAAATATATTCTTAATCAACTAAACCATAAAACCTTAATGGCCAGTTTTGATGTAATATTTCTCTTCACAGAAGTCCCAACGACTGAAGCCTGTAGGATAGCTTCAGAACTTTATATCCAAGACCCAAACCCATTGATACACATCCCCAGCAACCAGTTAGCAACCCTTATAGAATTCACTACCTCCAAAACTAACTTTATGTTCATTAACCAAAACTACCTACAAATAAATGACCTAAGTATGAGGAATCCCGTGTCACCAGTTCTAGCCAACATTTTTATGACACAGATTGAATCACAAGGGATCAATTCAGCCTTACATCCACCACTATACTGGTACAGGTATGTTGATGATACAATTGTTGGATTCACACTACAGAACACACATTCAGTTTTTTAATCACGTTAACTCGATACACCCCAACATTAAGTTCACCTGTGAACAGGAAAAAAATTAACCAAAGAGCATTTCTTAACCTAAAAATCACTAGAACTGATACACAATTCAAAACAGAAATCCACAGAAAAATCACCCATACTGATTATACATTCCCTGGGACTCAGCACATGAAACAAAACAAAAACTCAACATATTAAGAAACCAAATAAACATAGCCACAAAACTATGTTCACCTGATAAAATTAAAGATGAATTATACAAACATACAAGGAAATATTAACGTGAGTGGCTCGGCATGGCCGGATGGGTTAAGGTGTTCGACTCGTACTCTAAGGGTCACGGGTTCGAATCTCCGTCGCATCAAACATGCTCGCCCTTTCAGCCGTAGGGGCGTTATAATGTTACAGTCAATCCAACTGATGCCTTCCTTCTAGTCTTACGTTGCTAAATTAGGGACGTCTAGAGCAGATAGCCCTCGTGTAGCTTTGCGCGAAATTCCATAAAAAACAAAATTAATGGGAGAAATCAACCCTGACGAATTCAAGCTCAAGAAATGCTTTGACGAAGCTCTATCATGTAATTAAGCTCACCTCAAGATATAACTTGCTTAATCAAGCTCACCTCAAGATATAACTTGCCTAATCAAGCTCACCTCGAGATATAACTTGCCTAATCAAGCTCACCTCAAGATATAACTTGCCTAATCAAGCTCACCTCAAGATATAACTTGCCTAATCAAGCTCACCTCAAGATATAACTTGCTTAATCAAGCTCACCTCAAGATATAACTTGTCTAATAAAGCTCACCTCAAGATATAACTTGCTTAATCAAGCTCACCTCAAAATATAACTTGCCTAATCAAGCTCACCTCAAGATATAACTTGCCTAATCAAGCTCACCTCAAGATATAACTTGTCTTTGGTTGCGAATCATTTTTGGTAGTGTTTAAGAATAAATGTAAAGAACAAAACAGTGTTTTTTTTGTCTCTGGAAATTTCTCATTTTAAAGCTTCTCTATCCATTAAAAACAAACAAACTACTTAGTAGATTGAAGATCAAAAGATAAAAACATCAAAACAAAAACGGATTATTCGCTTTTCCCAAGTAACTTACCAAGTCTCCGTCTTATCTGAAATTACGGGTAAATATCACAAGTGCTCCAAATACCTTTGGGACAACGACACTATGTCGTTACATTAACGTAATACGATTACACTAAAGTATTCACCAAAATTATCTTGTAAATGGTATAACGTATGTATCACATACATTTTCTTTCAACTTATCCTAATGGTAGTTTTGATGCATAAATATGTCCTATCCTTACTCAGTGATTGTGGGTGTGATTTTCATCCGAAGACATATGGCTCAGCGGTATGTCTGCGGACTTACAACGCTAAAAACCGGGTTTCGATACCCGTAGTGGGCAGAGCACAGATAACCCATTGTGTAACTTTGTGCTTAATTCAACAACAGCAACTTAAACTCTGGGATTATAAAAACTAAATAGTTTAAAGTTAACTCTTTTTAACTCGATTTCTTCTCCCCAGTAATAATAACATTAACTTTTAAAAATTATTTGTAATCTCCTTGACTCCCTCGATGGTTTTACGGAAATCTTACGGACTTGTAACACCAAACTCCGAAATGTCATTCGTTCTTGCACGTTGAATCCATATATAATAACTAATTTTCTTCATCATGTGAAGATATTTCGTAAAACGTCATATGTAGTTTAACACTTTTACGTAAGTGAATCATCGGGTAATATTTTGTAATGTTTAAAATGTCGACAACCGCTGGCTGTAGATTTCTCTCGGCCAATCTTTACATGAGTTTCATCAAACATAACAATAAAAAATGTTCACTGTGGAATAATAATTTGATCTATTAAAAAAATTTTTCCCTGATTTGTAAAAAACAAATCCTTACGTGACAGAGGAAAAAAAAATATTATTTTCGAAACCCGTCTAGCTGGATTATGTAAAATCTGTTACTTAAATTAAAACAACTTTTATGAATTTTGAAATTCGTTGCCCTGTGTGTTACAGGGGTAGGTTATTTAAACTTTTCTCTGCCTCTCAGTTAAAAATTGTGAACGGCTATGCGCAGATAGCCCATATATAGCTTGCAGCAAAATCCTGAACTAAACGGTTCAGTAACATCCATAGCAATAGTGTGTTTTGTGTGTTTTTCTTATAGCAAAGCCACATCGGGTCATCTGCTGAGCCCACCGAGAGGAATCGAACCCATGATTTTAGTGTTGTAAATCCGGAGATTTACCGCTGTACTAGCGGGGCGCCCATAGTAATAGAACTATTGTTACTTTGAGTGTTATTTTTAAAACAAAAATCAAAATCATTGTCGTTTCTAAGAGACAACTCTAAAAATCTGTATCTCTCAGAAATAAGTCTGCCTAGGTCATGTGTCTTCCTGGTTGCTCAGCAGAAAGCCTGAAAGCTTTTGACAGCAAAAATCTGTTTTAGATACCCGTGGTGAGCAGAGAAAAATAGCCAATTGTGTAGCTTCGCATTTAACAACAAGCAAACCTGTGTCATGTAACCTGTAATAATCAGAAAGGATAGAAAAAAGCAACATCTATTGTATATTGTCACACCTGGGTTGTACGAGTTATATTCTCCGTTAAGATGAAAAAGATGAAACATCGGAAATCTTTTTGACCGATAAACGCAAGAGAAAATGAGTTATTCCGTGAAATTGTTTCTATAGGACCTTATTAACTGGGAAAAAAACATCACAAAAGACGGTGAATCATGATATTATTAAGACTTTACACTTTTTCACGATCATTTTTGTAGTATATTGTTAGCCTACTGGCCTTATTAGCTATGGTAAGTTTGGAATAAACCATAAGACTGTTTTGTTGTCAAACACAATGTCACACTTTAGCAACGCTAGGAACCAGTACGCTAACATATGTTGGTTCTCAACCAGTTTGGGTGCTGAAGTGAATATCATTAGTTCATCACTAGCTCTTCTCAAACCTAAGAAATGAACATTGACTTGTCCAATTCTTTCTGCTTCTAAATAAGCTCATTTTCCAACCATCTTGAGGAGGCAACTTTCCATTCCATGTATTTGATGATCTACAATATATCCCAAGAGAAATGTACTGTCTCTTCCTCAATCTGATTATGGTTATGTTTCTAAAGTCATGGACTACACTTTCACATTTTGCCTTTCCTTCCTCTCTGGAATCGGTAACTATTAACACATTCTGAGGCACGTTCATAACATGGTCGTATTTTCATGATGAAATATTCAACAAGGCTCTGGTTAGGACCACAAGTTTAGCGTTGGATAGTTTTGTTCGCTCGGAAAATAAAGTGTCACGTCAATCTCACAAAGAGAATACCTTACCACCCCGTTAGCAGCATTTCAGATTGTTTTTGTTGTTTTTTTTTAATTTCGCACAAAGCTACACGAGGGCTATCTGCGCTAGCCGTCGCTAATTTAGCAGTGTAAGCCTAGAGGGAAGGCAGCTAGTCATCACCATCCACCGGCAACAACGTTTGGACTACTCTTTTACTAACGAATAGTTGGATTGAAGGTCACATTATAACGGCTAGCAGGTTTGGTGTGACGGGGATTCACCCGCGACCGTTGGACTATGAGTCGAGCGCCTTAACCACCTGGCCATGCTGGGACTAATACTTCAGTCACAAGTAGAGCTCTCTGAATACAAACTACGATGCTACTTTTGCGAAAGAATAATTGGGTCTACTGTTGCATTATTACGACTCCACGACTGAAAGAGCGATCGTGCTTGGCAACTGGTTTCGATCCCGCGAACAGTAGGTTGCAAATCGAGAGTCCTAGCCACCAGGCTTTTCAATTTATTATTATTAATAATAATAATAACGCTTTGTATGTAGGAAATTACTACAAAATTAACTGTTTTAGCGTTAAGATTATTTCAACTTATTAAAATACGATATCCGCAGATTACTTTGAGTATTATTTAATAATTTTATACGTATCTGAAAATACCTCGCGAGTATTTCTTGTGTGCAGGCAAATATGAGATCAATGCTTTTCACGATGTATTTTTAGCCGTGACATAACGACTTCTAAAATAACTCGAACTTTTCCAGTACAAACATGTAGCTCATAACTCCGTCGTTTCTTAACCGATTTGAGATCTAATTACAGTTTTGTAATCAAGAGGTCAAACCCTTTCGATTGATGTGTTTTATCACACCCATGATCTCGTATATAAATTTACTCTAATCCCTTCTTAAATAAGTGTCGCGGCTGTTGAGGATTTCCTCTTGTTTTATATTGTCTGACGTGTTTCATTGCTAACGGGTTAACATAATCTGTACACACTTTACTATGCTATATTATAGTTGAAAGTTCAATAATATCAATGTTATTAGTGTTAATAAATTCTCATATTATTGACATGTTCAGTAGAATATCTGTGTATTATAAAGTTCTATGAATCTATCACGACTGAAAAACGAAAACCATAAAAATAAATAAACCAAACGTTTGATGATAAAGCTTTATTTCTTTTAGCGAGCTATTAATAATACTTTAGCTCTTCTCGGTGGAAGCTGTACCTGTTTGTTTCTCTGGAAAAGAAACAAAAAATTAAAGCGAGAAAAGCTGTAGTTATAGACGTGATATATGGATCTGGAGACAAAACACGGTACATCCAAAATAATTGAATTTCCTGAGAGATACAGTTTCAGAAAGAACTGTTGCAATATAAGATTATCAGGAAAAGTGAAATGAAAAGTAATAGTTTTATCTACAAAGAGGAAAGGTGTTAGTACTTCGCAGGTTCTTGTGATACGAGAGAAACATAGTTTTACACGCGGGTTCTGGTTACACAATAGAAATGAAAACGTATATTTTTACTACATCTGAGTCAAAATGCTTCCAATCATCGTAATATTCTTTCCACGCTGTCGTGAAAGGCCTAACATGGCCAGGTGGGTTAAGACGTTCGACTCGTAATCCGAGGGTCGCGGGTCCGAATCCCGGTCGCACCAAACATGCTCGCCCTTTCAGCCGTGGGGGCGTTATAATGTGACGGTCAATCCCACTATTCGTTGGTAAAAGAGTAGCCCAAGAGTTGGTGGTGGGTGGTGATGACTATCTGCCTTTCCTCTAGTCTTACACTGTTAAATTAGGGACGGCTAGCGCAGATAGCTTTCGAGTAGCTTTGCGCGAAACTCAAAATAAACAAACAAACCGGAGTAAAAAAAAAGTCTTGTAAACTGGGGTTGCAATGGAAAAATTAACTTTCAGTGGTGGTAAAAACAGGGTTCAGTTGGAGGACACTTATCCAGTTTATACTCAAACATACTAGTGTCATAATTACTGTGTCATTAAAATTATCCTGTCTACTGACACTATTATCATAAGGCCTGTATCATTAAGATAGTTACGTTTTACTTGTCCTTGGGCAATTATCTTATCTACAGTCACACAAGTATCATAAGGTCTGTATCATTGAAATTGTTACGTTTTATTTGTCCTAGAGCAATTAGCTTGTCTACTGACACTGTTATCATAAGGTCTCTATCATTAAGATAGTTACGTTTTATTTGTTCTAGAGCAATTATCGTATCTTCAGACACACTATTATCGTAAGCTCTGTATCATTGAAATTTTGACGGATAGTATCTGACTTACGACAACTATCCAGTCTGTACCTCAAGATGGCTGGTATGGGTATTAAAACTTATACTAATAAAGCAGAGAACAACTTTGTTAACCTCAAGATGACCTAAGAAGGTCATAACCTTGTTCTCTGCTTTATTACAAAAGAGTTAATACCCATACCAGTAGTCCTGAGATACAATTTTACTTCAAGTGGGTTTCTTTCCATCACGAATTATCCAATCTGAACACTCAACAGCATCATAAGGCCAGTGTCATTGAAATTTATACGTATTTTATCCAATCTAGCTGCGTTGTTCATCACCTAAATTCTAAAACAGTTTGTGAAAAACCTTTGGTTTGTTGACTGTCTGGAAAAATAAGAAACGTCTTCTGAGTTTTCAACTGAATTCAACGTGTGAACAGTTCTTACCTAGTGTAAGACTAGAGGGAAGGCAGCTTGTCATCAGCACCCACCGCCAACTCTTGGGCTACTCTTTTACAAACGAATAGTATATGAACATTTAAAAAAACGCAAAGTGTGGTTACTCTTTGTTCTCTAAACAAAATCAGAAAATCAGAAACGATATTTCAGTTAAAACCACGAATGTTTATTAACTATACTCTATTTCAGAGGGAGACACCTGTATTTTGTTTAGAACAAAATAAAAATTAAACAGTAGTTATTTCAAATAAAAAAAAACGTATTTTTATTAAGCACATTGCTACACAAAGGGCTATCTATTCCCTGCTCACCACGGGTTTCGAAAACCCGATTTCTAGCAGTATAAATTAGCAGACTGTCCCAGACGGGGCAATAAAAATATTAACCAATAAAACAAGAACTGTTTACCTGAAAAGGCATATGATTGGTTTATAATTCCTTCTTCTATTTCCGTAATGATATGTAATAATGAATTTCGTTACTCGGAGAATTTTTGCGTTACTACTGAACATCACACACCGTCGACTGTTGGACTGCTCTTTACTAATGAATATTTGAATTGACCGAAAAATAATAACGTCTGAAAGGGATCTAACACGACCGGCGAAGGCTTTCTGTTATGTGACCAGTAGATTGCGAGTCGAGTGCCCAAAATTTAAAAGCTGTTCACTTTAAAAGTCCCATAGGAATGATAGGGCCCAATATTTATGAAAACACGGAAACAGTATACATTCTAGGTTCACTGAAAGGGGGCTTACGTTCGATAAATTAGGTTTAAATAAATTAACATAAAATGTTCAGTCAACCCAACCTCTTGGATCGTAACGTGTATACAATACGATCGTCTAGTGTTATTAGGTAGTGTCGAATGATGGTTAAAAATGGTTGAGTGTGGTTTTGACGTAGTGACGACTGGTAATCAAAACTGTTCAAGAGTGCTAATGAAGTAGTTTCAGCTGATGATCCACATTATTTAAGTGTGGTCATGACGTAGTTTCAGATGATGATCCACATTATTTAAGTGTGGCCATGACGTAGTTTCAGCTGATGATCCATATTATTTAAGTGTGGTGATGACGTAGTTTCAGCTGATGATCCACATTATTTAAGTGTGGTGATGACGTAGTTTCAGTTGATGATCCACATTATTTAAGTGTGGTGATGAAGTAGTTTTAGCTGATGATCCATATTATTTAAGTGTGGTCATGACGTAGTTTCAGCTAATGATCCACATTGTTTAAGTGTGGTTATGACGTAGTTTCAGATGATGATCCACATTAAGTGTGGTCATGACGTAGTTTCAGTTGATGATCCACATTATTTAAGTGTGGTCATGACGTAGTTTCAGCTGATGATCCACATTATTCAAGTGTGGTCATGACGTAGTTTCAGATGATGATCCACATTATTTAAGTGTGGTCATGACGTAGTTTCAGATTATGATCCACATTATTTAAGTGTGGCCATGACGTAGTTTCAGCTGATGATCCATATTATTTAAGTGTGGTCATGACGTAGTTTCAGTTGATGATCCACATTATTTAAGTGTGGTCATGACGTAGTTTCAGTTGATGATCCACATTATTTAAGTGTGGTGATGAAGTAGTTTTAGCTGATGATCCATATTATTTAAGTGTGGTCATGACGTAGTTTCAGCTAATGATCCACATTGTTTAAGTGTGGTTATGACGTAGTTTCAGATGATGATCCACATTAAGTGTGGTCATGACGTAGTTTCAGTTGATGATCCACATTATTTAAGTGTGGTCATGACGTAGTTTCAGCTGATGATCCACATTATTTAAGTGTGGTCATGACGTAGTTTCAGCTGATGATCCATATTATTCAAATGTGGTCATGACGTAGTTTCAGCTGATGATCCATATTATTCAAGTGTGGTCATGACGTACTTTCAGTTGATGATTCCCATTATTTAAGTGTGGTGATGAAGTAGTTTTAGCTGATGATCCATATTATTTAAGTGTGGTCATGACGTAGTTTCAGCTAATGATCCACATTGTTTAAGTGTGGTTATGACGTAGTTTCAGCTGATGATCCACATTATTCAAGTGTGGTCATGACGTAGTTTCAGATGATGATCCACATTATTTAAGTGTGGTCATGACGTAGTTTCAGCTGATGATCCACATTATTTAAGTGTGGTCATGACGTAGTTTCAGCTGATGATCCATATTATTCAAGTGTGTTCATGACGTAGTTTCAGTTGATGATTCCCATTATTTAAGTGTGGTCGTGACGTAGTTTCAGCTGATGATCCATATTATTCAAGTGTGGTCATGACGTAGTTTCAGTTGATGATTCCCATTATTTAAGTGTGGTGATGAAGTAGTTTTAGCTGATGATCCATATTATTTAAGTGTGGTTATGACGTAGTTTCAGATGATGATACACATTAAGTGTGGTCATGACGTAGTTTCAGCTGATGATCCACATTATTTAAGTATGGTGATGAAGTAGTTTCAGTTGATGATCCATATTATTTAAGTGTGGTGATGAAGTAGTTTCAGTTGATGATCCACATTATTTAAGTGTGGTCATGACGTAATTTCAGTTGATGATCCACATTATTTAAGTGTGGTCATGACGTAGTTTCAGTTGATGATCCATATTATTTAAGTGTGGTCATGACGTAGTTTCAGTTGATGATCCATATTATTTAAGTGTGGTCAGGACGTAGTTTCAGCTGATGATCCATATTACTTAAGTGTGATGAGGAAGTAGTTTCAGTTGGTGGTCCACATTATTTAAGTGTGGTCATGACGTAGTTTCGACTGATGATCAGCTCTAGTAAGTGCGGTCTTCGCGAAACACCAACATTGAGTGAACCACATTGGAATAACATATTACCATGAAGACGATAAATTGTGCTCTAGGGCAACGTTTCGACCTTCCTAGGTCATCTTCAGGTTGTTCTCTGTTTATCAATAAAAGTGTCAATACCGACACCGGCCGTTCTGAGATACATTTTGATTTCAAGTGGGTCGATCTTCATCCAGGAATGGTGCTCCAGTTGAAACACGTGGTCTGTCACTCGGAGATTTAATACCAGGAGCGTTCTTACAAATGTGTCTTCACGCCAACTTGATCTTGTATTTGTTATTCTGCAGATCTTGTATCTGCTGTGTTATTAAGGAAACGTAACGTTTATTTAAACGGATTATCTTGACGTTTCTCCAGCACGTTTCGTAAGATTTGTTGTTTTTTAATATACAGCGTGCCTTGGAGTGATGAAGGGGTTCTTCTTTACAGTAGAACGTAACATAATGCTCGTGCATGTTGCCGCTGGAAAAAGTTATGTATAAAACCGGTTGTTACATGAAACAAACCCATATGAACGTGACCACTTTTGTGTTTTAGAACAAAAGCAATGAAAAGAGCAAAAGTGTTTCCAATTCTTCTGTTTCTTCTCAAAGTTCAGAATTTTTAACCTCGTTGTTTCAGAGCAAAGTCACCATGGAGAATCAAGTCCCAGATGTAAGTTCCTAAACTTATCGCTTTGTCACCAGGAAACATTTCTGTCTGAAGGAGACCTTGTAAGACTATGAACTCGTCTTTGGATTGACCATGTATATTACATTAAAAGTTTCGAGACTGCATGTCTGAGTCATGAAAATATTTTGTCATTCCAGTCACACAGTTATAATAAAGTTAAGCCGTCTCAAAACTTTTATTTTCTTAAAAGTGGGTTCCTTTTTACGAAGTTTTAATTTAAACAAGACAGTAGGGATGGCGTGTACGTCATCACTACGTTATAGCACACGTGCACAGTTTTGTAGAATGTTAACAGACAGAACACAAGATAAATTGAACTTAATTGTGACTGAATAGTTATGCTAATTCTTACCTGTTCTATTACGTCGTGGTGATACTAATACCATTCCTACTGTTCTTGAAGGATTGATATCAGCCATCCCTACACCTTTGAGATGTCTTTCTTTCCATGTTTGCTTGTCATTTAATGCAGTGTTTCAGACGTACACACTTGTATTTATAACCAGGTTATAAACACAATGAGGTTCAAACTGTAATATTTGTTGTTTATATATTAGTGGCTGATACTTCCTGTTTTACTCTGGACTCAGGTTGTTTTTGGAAAAGAAACACCACACTTCAGTAAGAAAGCTAACATCAAGTGGTAATGATGGTATTTTTTACATTAGAATTATGATGCATTTTTTAAATTACTGGTTGTTTGGCCCGGCATGGCCAAGCGTGTTGAGGCATTCAACTCGTAATCCGAGGGTCGCGAGTTCGAATCCTGGTCGCACCAAACGTGCTCGCCCTTTCAGCCGTGGGGGCGTTATAATGTTACGGTCAATCCCCCTATTCGTTGGTATAGGAGTAGCCCAAGAGTTGGCGGTGGGTGACGATGACTAGTTGCCTTCCCTCTAGTCTTACACTGCTAAATTAGGGACGACTAGCGCAGATAGCACTTGAGTAGCTTTGCGCGAAATTCAAAAACAAAAACAAAACGAATACTAGTAGTTATTAACAATACCTTAAAAAAAAAACGGATACTCTGTTTAATACTATGTTACCTCAGGGAAACTGGTTGACACCATTGTTTTGGTTTTTGAATTATCACGTAATATAAAAGAAGCATACGAGAGAAAAACAAGAAATTCAAACATTTTCCTATGATGTTTACAGACATTACCAGAACTTGTGGGTCAGTCATTACATAGATGTTGTTATGAAAGGAAACACTACTGTAAAGTTGTGATGATCTACTGAGTAGGTATTTAAAATACCATTTAGATGAACAATCCAAGACATAGGTGATGCTTTCATCTGCCTGACGTATATTTGTTCTCTATTTTCAACTGATGTTCATAGGAAAGGCAGCTAGCCAGAAGTACTCGCTGCTCCAAAGGCTTCGAATCAAAGAGTTAACTATCACTGGTACAAGGTACCCGCTGCTAAATGTACAGAGTTTGGACAGTGGCATCACGTCTCGAACTCCGGGCCCTTCGATCTGCAGCCACTAGAGCACGTCTAATCCCACGAAATGTGTAAATTGAAACACTTGTGAGAAATGATGACGAGTTAAACCGGAATTATGAGTCGGAAAACTGTAAGTAACACTGATTAATATAAGGAGCCAGTGAAAACAGATGTACTCCCTAAGAGTAGCCTAAACTGACCAGAGTTTTACATCTTTCACATCATGTGAAGGAGAGATTCAAAAAGTCCAAGACCACCAGTAATTCGAATAAAGAGGGTTGTTGTTGAAAGTACTTTTTGATTATGTCCTCAGAATATAATATGTGCACGAACTTCGCTTTTACTGTTCAAGATGTGGCATATCTTTTGTCATGTAGGAAATTCCTGTTGAAGTCTTAATTTATATTCAAGAAATCTGTTTCAAATACTACTTTTACAAGAAATAAACTGCGTTTAGGATAAGTGTCTTTGTTGTTTCCTGGTGCACGAGACTCCGTGCGTTTAGGATAAGTGTCTTTGTTGTTTCCTGATACACGAGACTTCGTTCAAGTAGAAAGCCTTCTCAAAGTGGTGTCCTTGTGTCTTGTCAGTTATGACATCCATCATTTGTGCCTGAAGTCAGTTTCATGGACGACATTGGCCATAATGTTGAAAATATGTTTTGGTATTTTTAGTTTAATGCATGAGACTTAAGTCTAACTTAAAGCTTTTAATTTCACTGATTTCTAAAGAAAACTCAAAAGTAACACAATAATTCAATATACCTTTTTGAGTAGGAATATTTAAAAATAAAACGAAGTGATTAGAGTCCAATGGTTCAGTCTTTTCGGCCATAATCCCAATAATAACTCGCGAGGTTAGGCCAGCTTAAGGGATTTGGATTAGTCATAAATTAATATACTAAGCAAAAAATAACAAATAATCTTTATATTAACAAATGTAGGTATAGTAAATGTTCTAACTAAAGCTGAAGAAATATTAAAGTATCACTTACAAATGTATACAATTTATTGTTTGTTACATACGTCGTCACCGGTTGGTTAAAGTACTTTGAAAAGTGACACCAATATACCCTAAACTCTAAGCAACACTGATTATCATAATCTAATGACCAGTGAAGACCGGTTAATTGAACTCGACGGTGTAACTTGAGAAAGGCTACGTACACGGGAAGCAGAAAAATGGACAAATTTGGGTATTGATAGGATTACGACCGACACTGTGGTTTGATTTGAATTTCGCTCAAAGTTACACGAGGGCTAGAGGGAAAGCAGCTAGTCAGCACTACCCACCGCCACATCTTGAGCTACTTGTTTACCAACAAAAAGTATAACGTCTGTACAGCTGAAAGGGAAAGCGTGTTTGGTGGAATGGGATACGAACCTGGGACTCTCATATTGCGAGTCGAAATCTCCCAACAACTTGGCCATGCCGTGGCGACAGTATCTTTATTAGCGCAATTATCTAACTGAAGAGTTACACGATTAAATACATGAATTTTGAGAATATTATAAATATATTGTCCTTTTAACCATGTATTTATTATTATTATTGGTGGTAAACATAAGGGATTGTCTATGACGTTCTAACCGCATAGCCAAGCATGTTATGGCGTGCGACTCGTAATCTGAGGGTCGCGGGTTCGAGTCCCGGTCGCATCAAACATGCTCGCCCTTTCAGCCGTGGGGGCGTTATAATATGTTACAGTCAATCCCACTATTCGTTGGTAAAAGAGTAGCCCAAGAGTTGGCGGTGGGTGGTGATGACTAGCTGCCTTCCCTCTAGTCTTACACTGCTAAATTAGGGACGGCTAGCGCAGATAGCCCTCGAGTAGCTTTGTGCGGAAATTCAAAAAACAAAACAAACCTAACCGCATAAATCTTCAGAGTAACTTACAGAAAGTATGGGTTCTGTATTTTTTTTATAAATTTGTTTATTTAATGGCATTACACGTTATTTATAGTAATGTCATCTAGCCCTCCAGTGGCTCAGCAGTATGTCTGCGGACTTACAGCGCTAAAATCCAGGTTTCGATACTCATGGTGGGCAGAGCACAGATAGCCCATTGTGTAGCTTTGTGCTTGATATCAAAACAAACGTACAACCAAAGTTTCAGTGTTAGTTATATGACTATTTGAATTGTGTTATGCCTTAAGTTATTTGTAATTATTACGTCACATTCTCAGTTTTTAAAACCACTTTGACAAACAGTGGAGAGAATTGTAACACCAAATTGTTTAACAAACAGTGGAGAGAATTGTAACACCAAATTGTTTGACAAACAGTGGAGAGAATTGTAACACCAAATTGTTTGACAAACAGTGGAGAGAATTGTAACACCAAATTGTTTGACAAACAGTGGAGAGAATTGTAACACCAAATTCTTAATCATTTATTTGACTTGTTTGTGTGAAGTAACGAATCCAAAAAACAAATATTTTCACTTTGTTTGTTTGGAGTTAAGCATGAAGCTACACAATGGGCTACATGCGATGTGCCCACCACGGATATTGAAACCCGATTTTTAGTGTTGTGACTGACCATTCAGATTTACTATTGAGCTACCAGAAGTATTTTTTTTTCGTATTTGTGGTGGTTTTGGTGATTAAAGAGTAAAATCACAGTGATAAGCTGCGCCCTCTGGAGGATAATTAAAGTTATGTAACTCGTATAATGTTTTCATATCATTGTTTTCCACAATAATTTTAACGAGATAAATTTATATGTATGTTTTATAGATATCTGTGATTGTGTTGATGACTAAACTATTAAGTCTATCTCATCCATTCAGATGCACCCTTTAACCCAACATCCACGCTAATAGATAGATTGTTACTCTTATCACGCACCAACAGCACCAAGTGTCACTGATGGGGGGGAATATATTTACTATGAGGTATATTTTCAAGCTTGTTTTTAAGTACAGAGCTGCGCAGTGCCTATTTGTGGAATGCCCCACCTCACAGGTACATAACCTCAAATTTTAACGCTATATGTAATCAAGTTTACCTCTGAATCATCGAGAGGAGGAATCCATTGATAATTCTAAAAGTTTTGTTTGTTGTTCAACACAAAGCTTTCTCTGTGTTATAAGCCCTCTAGCTTACCGCCATTCTACCTGGAGGGCCGCCATGGCCAGGCGGGTTAAGGCGTTCGATTTGTAATCTGAGGGTCGCGGGTTCGAATCCCGGTCGCATCAAACATGCTCGCCCTTTCACCTGTGGGGGCGTTATAATATGTTACAGTCAATCCCACTATTCGTTGGTAAAAGAGTAGCCCAAGAGTTGGCGGTGGGTGGTGATGACTAGCTGCCTTCCCTCTAGTCTTACACTGCTAAATTGGGAACGGCTAGCGCAGATAGCCCTCGAGTAGCTTTGCGCGAAATTCAAAACAAACAAACAATAAATAAATCTACAGGAGAAAGGTGCTGAGAGTCTTAGGTAAATGGAACTGAGAACGAATGGTTTATGTCTAGGGTGTAAATACTTGGATCTTCTCGAACTGAACCAAAGACAAAATTTACAGAAAACACGACATTTCTCGTCTCTGTTTGTATAAAAGTTGACTGCAGTGAGGCCAATATTTTCTCTTTTCCTTCCATTTATTTATGAAGAAAACTCAGTATTTGTTCTTTGTAATTTTCATATAGATTTCTTATTTCTTTGTCGTGTGACAATGACTTAGACGAAGAAGAATATTTTAATATTTTCTGTTTATGTTGTGTCTTTTGGTGAAAGAATAAACATGAATGTACCATATGTATATGTATACACATTGTGTAATAGTTGAGGCACTGCCTTACAAAGTTATACAACAGAATCACGAACTAGGCTCGTGAAAACGACGTTACTCAAAACTGAGAAAAAAAGTTCTCATAATCTCGAGAAAAACCAAAACTACGCATGTTCTGAAAGTGACTACCACGTGGCCAAACAGAATGACAGACCGTGAAAAGAAAATGCCTTTTCATTTGTGGGGGCTGGTGGGGGTTGTCAGGAGTGCTCGGAAACTAGTAGGGGTTAGGGTTAGGATGCATGTTCTTCTACCCCCCCCCCTCTTTCCCTAAATCCATAAAGTGGAAGTTTGGAGCTGTTTTGATGCATTGATATGGGTGAAAGTCACGTGGTTAACGGTATCGTTTTCACCTCCCAGTTTAGTTTTATTTGTAGTGAGTGGGTGTATCAGATAAAGCACAAGTAAATATAAAGATAAACTTTGTTATACAAAAGTAAAATTTTAAAAAAATATATATTTAATCGCTTCCGTGCAAAAACGTGTCACGAGGAGATGTTAATCAGTGACTGACTGCAGTTGTCATGGCTTGAAATAGACCACGAGCTTCCGAACACGTGTTTTTTTACCCTTTCGGTTTCACCATAAAACTCGCTGCTTTCGAGTGTATAAATCAATATTTGGTTACGCTGACGTAAGGATCGAAATAACCATTTGTTTTTACGCACTATTCCAATGTTTAGTGGAATTAATGAAATGCCAGATTTTGTGTTCCAAGATTCCTCTAAGGATAAAAGTATGTCAAGTGTATGGGAGATATTCAGAAACAAGGATAGGCCCAATACGAAGGAAGTTTCGGTTTTCACACGCGCGAAACAGGCAGAGAGAAAAGGGTGACGTTTACCGACTCTTCTGCGTGTAGATTTGGTCAGTGAATGTTTTGTGACCTATCACAATATTATCATTTTACTTATGCATTTGTAAAATATGTGACTTTTTCAAAATAGTCATGTGTTGCGGCATAAAAGTTGAACGTCTTGTAGCTTTGTTTTATCGGCAACAGATGTGGCTCGAACGCCATAAACTGTTTGTTTTTGAACTTTGCGCAAAGCCACATAAGGGCTATCTGCGCTAGCCGTCCCTAATTTAGCTGTTTGTCTGTTAGTTTTTTGAACTTTCGCAAAAGCTACTCGAGGGCTATCTGTGCTAGCCGTCCCTAATTTAGCAGTGTAAGACCAGAGGGAAGGCAGCTAGTCATCACCACCCACAGGCCAACTCTTGGGCTACTCTTTTACCAACGAATAGTGGGATTGACCAAAACATTATAATGCCCCCACGGCTGAAAGGGCGAGCATGTTTGGTGCGACCGGGATTCGAACCCGCGACCCTTAACGCGCTTGGCCATGCCGCCCCCAAAAAACAAAACGAAAGAGTACAGATTTGTATAGAAAATTATTCTTACAACGTGTCACGAACGGCCGTATGATTGTCAATGAAATTAGGCCTCATTTTTTGAAACAGGCGTATTGCTCATGGAACTGTGGCGAATGGTGAACATAAGGGTTATTTGTATATTGACTCGAAGGATGGCAACTAGTGAACAGCACTTACCGTCAACTCTTGGGTTATTGTAGTGTAATTAAATAGTGGGGTTTTATCGTCACACTTTAAACGGGAGCCCACTGTGCTCTAGTGGTTAGGGTGCGCTTGACTTGCAATTTACTGGTCGCGGATTCGAATCTCTACCATACAAAATGCTGTTTACTTTCGATATAAGAACTATATATATTACCAACACGCAGACTGAAACTGTTTTAATACTAGCCCTCATGAAGCCGCAGTCACGAAGTGTAGGTTGAAATAAGGCACACCTGATTCTCAACCAAAATAAAAACAATATTGTCATTTGGAGACTACAGCCACATATATTATAAACTATACAAAAAAATATATTACTTATACTGTTCACGCTCTATTGTTTATATTGTTTACACTGTATGTTTTTTCTGTTTACACTATTTTTATATTGTTTACATTGTATGTTTCTTCTGTTTACATTGTATTTTTATATTGTTTACATTGTATGTTTCGTCTGTTTACATTGTATGTTTCGTCTGTTTACATTGTATTTTTATATTGTTTACATTGTATGTGTCTTCTGTTTACACTATTTTTATATTGTTTACATTGTATGTTTCTTCTGTTTACATTGTATTTTTATATTGTTTACATTGTATGTTTCTTCTGTTTACATTGTATTTTTATATTGTTTACATTGTATGTTTCGTCTGTTTACATTGTATTTTTATATTGTTTACATTGTATGTTTCATCTGTTTACATTGTATTTCTATATTGTTTATAATTGTATGTTTCTTCTATTTGCGCTCTATTGTTTATATTGTTTACATTACATCTTTATTCTGTTTACACTGTATTTTTATATTGTCTACACTGTATGTTTATAATATTTATTCTCTATTGAGTATATTGTTTACATTACATCTTTATTCTGTTTACACTGTATGTTTATAATATTTATTCTCTATTGAGTATATTGTTTACATTACATCTTTATTCTGTTTACACTGTATGTTTATAATATTTATTCTCTATTGAGTATATTGTTTACATTACATCTTTATTCTGTTTACACTGTATGTTTATATTGTTTACATTGCATTATCCAAATTGTGTGCTATGATTCGTTTAGTTCCTCGGTGGGGCAGCTGTAATTCAACAGACTTACAAAGTTACAATCCTGGGTTCGAGTTCGCGCGGTATATACATCAGCCAGACCGCTGCAGCTTTTCTCTGAAACAACTAAGCCTACATTATTTGTACTAAATGTAATTGTTGGCATCCCGTCTGTAACGTCATTTTAACATCGTTTAACATTTCTCCATATGAATATACTTTCACTTAAATAAATTTATTAGACAAAATATTGTACATAAACAAAACGGCCCGGCATGGCCAAGCGTGTTAAGGCGTGCGACTCGTAATCTGTGGGTCGCAGGTTCGCATCCCGGTTGCGCCAAACATGCTCGCCCTTTCAGCCGTGGGGGCGTTTTAATGTGACGGTCAATCCCACTATTAGTTGGTCAAAGAGTAGCCCAAGTGTTGGCGGTGGGTTGTGATGACTAGCTACCTTTCTTCTAGTCTTACACTGCTAAATTAGGGACGGCCAGCGCAGATACCCCTCGAGGAAGCTTTGCGCGAAATTCAAAAACAAATAAATTACCAAACCAACGGTGCGATAACTATATAGTTACGGGAGACCTGAATAGTAAGAACGTTAACTTTGGATGCAGGAGCACGAACAACAATGGAAGAAGTCTCTTAGATGACAACAATATAGTCCTATTAAACAATATCACTCCTACACACATAGCGTATGTCACTTACTCCAGTGACATAATTAACCTGTGCATTTGCACATACAATCTGAGCCAAAAACTAATAAAATTCCAAGTGGAAAAAGATGTTAGTTATTACCTACCAATATATTGCGTCTTCGATCTCGCCACCCATAAAAATATAACTTTAGGAAAGAAAAATGTAATTACACTAAAGCAAATTGACAAAATTACAAACAGGAATTAAGACAACCTTTTACCTAATAAAGTTATAAAAGAAATTAAAACCCATATTGAAATGGATAACTACTGTCAAACAATAACGGAGTGCCTTCAGAAAGCAGCCAAGTTAACAATACCAAAACTACAAACAACACATGGAAACCCAATACAGAAATAATCACCTAAATCAAAAAACGAAGACAATTAAGAAGACGGTACATGATAACAAGAGACAGAGAAATAAAAACACAAATAAATAATATAAGAAATCACATCAGAACACAAATAAAGCAACAAAAACATGATAAGTGGGACAACTTCTGCACAAAACTAAATGATAAAACTGACCGGAAAAATTCTGGACACACCTTAAAACACTTCAACAACAATAAAGGCGCAAAGAAATATTCTGCACTCGAACATAATAACACAATAACACACACAAATAAAGAAATAGCCGAAACTTTCAAAACTCAACTTCAAAATACTTTTAAAACTCACTCTGATCCAGATATGAATACATGTTTCTACAATAAAGTCACCAACCATATATTAAACAATAAAAAACAATTTGAACCAATATTTCAATAAATATAACTGAGACAAACACAAGCCCTAACACACATTATGAAAACACGTTACTAACAAATGAAATATCGCTACACGAACTACTTGAAGCAATAAAAAACACAAAAAACAAAGCACCAGGTGAAGATGAAATACAAGCCATCCTTCTAAAAAAGGGCACTCAGAAATTGTTTGACCACCTAAAAACACTTTTTAACCTATCTCTATCCTCAGGATACATCCAAGTTTCTTGGAAGCTTTCTGATATATTAATGTTCCATAAGGAAGGAAAGCCAGCAAATAAACCTAATAGCTACCGACCAATCAGTCTGACCAGCTGTATAGGCAAAATTCTCCAAAGAATAACCCAGTAACAGACTTTCCACATTTTTGGAAAATTATCAAAAGAACAAAATGGATTCAGGAAATTTAGACAAACGACAGACCACCTAATCAGATTAACCGAAACCAAAATAGATAGCTTCAACTAAAAAGAATGTACTGTCGCTTGCTTCCTTGATATCGAGAAAGCATTCGACACTGTATGGCACGATGGTCTAAGGTTCCGAATGATTGAAATGGGACTACCGCATGGAATTATTTGCTGGTTATCTAACGTTTTGGAAAATAGAAAGTGTAGAGTGAATGTTGAGGGTACTTTTTCTGAGTACTTTACTCTAGAAGCTGGTATTTCTCAGGGAGGGATGGTTAGCCCTATACTCTTCATCATGTGTGTAAACAATATGCCACTGAAGGATCCGAATCATGGATTCTCTTCACAGTTCGCAGATGATGTGGCAGTCTGGAAAAGTGCCACGACACCAACAATAGCAGTCACCAACATAAAACAACAACTAAATAGAATAAGTGAATACTGTTAAAATACAGAATAAAAATAAACACAACTCGTGGTCTTTACAAAACTAACAGAACACAAAAAACAACAGCCAGAACTATATATGAATGGCGCACTACTTCAGACTGTCCCATCGGCAAAAATTTTAGGTATGACCTATGATTCAAAACTAACTTGGATCAATCATGTGAACGAAATTAAAAATAAAGTCTGACGAAGAACTAATTATGCTAGGAGTCTAACTGGTAAAAACAGTGGAGCGTCTACAGATAACATACTAAAAATCTACAAAACATATATTAGACCCGTAATAGACTATGCAGCTCCAGCATGGATAACTGTAAGCAATAAAACAATTAAAACTAAACTACAAACAATCCAAAACACACTCCTCACAACTGCATACGGAGTTCCAAGAACTATATCATCTCAGTTCATTCACAAATAGTCGAACATACCAACCATACCAGATAGACTCCTACATAGTACAACAACGTATTTTGATAAAAATTGGATGGAAAACGAACTACTGTGTGAACTAAGTAGGTACTTATACATGATGAAGTTAGTCCTAAATATCTCTCTCTAGTCAATTTATATTTTAAACATAAAAAAATTAATAAACACACAAATAAAAATAATAAATATTAATTTTAAAAGAAGTGCCACCAACAAACTTGACATTCTGCTGATAGAATAAAATAACAACTGTATATGTACCACAGTATATGGACATTGCCCTGAAAAGGATCAGAATAATATTCAGTTCTACAATTATAAATACCAATCCGAGAAGAATATAAGTACGGGGAGGAGGAAGAGGTCATAGAGAACCTGACCCTCCAGGGTATGAACTTTTATTACCCAAACACCGAGAGAGCGAGAGAACGCTGCTATATAAAAGCCAAAAATCTAGAAGAAGGTATTCATTACGTCTTTGTTTGTTTGTTAAATGTAAAGCTGCGACTCGTTGTACCTATCAAAGGAATCATTTATTTGTTTGCCAACCACGAATATCGAAACCCAATTTTTAGCATTAAAAGTCTTTAAGTTTATCTAAGAGCCACCAGGGAGCATATTTATTAAATTTATTTATAAAAATTAAATCCTGTTTGCAGATTCTATCCGGTCATTTTACACGGAGCTGTATCCAGAAACTGTTGGAATTGTTACATATTTATTCCAACCGCAATAACCACGAATCACACATTGTTTATTTTCCCTCATTTATAAGCTAATCTTTTCTTTTTTTTGGGGGGGACTGGAATGACTGAAAGGTAGCTGAGGCGCTCCACTCACAATCTGTGGGTCGGGGGTTCGAATACCCGTCCCACCAAACATGCTCACCCATTCAGTTGTTGAAACATTATAATGTGACCGTCAGTCCCCTTATTTGTTAGTAAAAGATTCGCCCAAGAGTCGGCGGCGTGTGGCGATCATAAAAGTTAATATACATTTTGACTACGAGAAAGCTTAGAAGCAGTTGGTTTTCAAATGGTAAACGCCACGTAAATACAAATCCTTCCAATCTCATAACATAATGGCCGATTTTTCACACTATTTGGCCCCATAACTCAGTCAAAAATGATCGGCTTTTGATGTAACGTGGTGGAAATATGTAGAATATTATTTCTTATTTATCTGCCAAAAACTGTCTGTATCTTCTAATAATAACGTACATACAAATACTTTCTCGTGTTTGTTGGGCGCTCTGCTTCGAGCCCCACTGGTTGATTCAGTGACAAATTTTTGTTTCAAGTTAAAATATAACAGACATAAGAGACTTTGACTTACAGACAGCTCACATTTTTCAGTGGCGTAAGTTGATTTTATAAAAGCTGAAGTTTTTTCTAAGCCTTGTATTTGTTGTTTATATGGAGACGTTTGTTTGCGGCAAAGCTACATAATAGACTATCTGAGCGTTGTCAAGTGCAAGTGTCGAACCACAAATTTTAGCTTCATGAACCTGCAGAAGGGGGGGCTGCTACAAAGCTACATAATGTACTATCTGCGCTTTGTCAACTGCAAGTGTCGAACCATAAATTTTAGCTTCATGAACCTGCAGAAGAGGGGGCTGCTACAAAGCTACATAATGTACTATCTGCGCTTTGTCAACTGCAAGTGTCGAACCACAAATTTTAGCTTCATGAACCTGCAGAAGGGGGGGCTGCTACAAAGCTACATAATGTACTATCTGCGCTTTGTCAACTGCAAGTGTCGAACCATAAATTTTAGCTTCATGAACCTGCAAAAGAGGGGGCTGCTACAAAGCTACATAATGTACTATCTGCACTTTGTCAACTGCAAGTGTCGAACCACAAATTTTAGCTTCATGAACCTGCAGACTTGCTGCCGAGCAACGGGGGGGGCAGCTGTTTGAAGGCAAGCTTAATATATTTACAAAATGTTCAACATGGTCCAGTCCAAGTGCTCTGGAGAGAGGGAACAGGAAGTTTTATTTTATTTTTCTTTTGTGAATTTGTGTTTTTGTTTGCGAAAAAGAAACAATATATTTAATTTGAAGTTTATGATTAAGAGATTTCTTGTTCATCAATAAGGTAATTAAAACTATTCGTTAGACGAATAGGTCTAAATAAATTTCAGAAAGCTTTCTTTAAAAAAATAGCGATTAGCTCGGGCTTCAAATTTGTATCTGTCGCGGGGATCAAACGCGAAATTTAGAGTCATAAGCGGGAACCCTGATCACTACACTTTATTTAATTAATTAAAACCACTCAAGGGCTATCTGCACTAGATGTCCCTAATTTGGATAAGAATAGACAAAAGCGAAAGGGCTTGTCATGGTCAAGCATGTTAAGGCGTGCGACTCGTAATCTGAGGGTCGCGGGTTCACATCCCCATCGCGCCATACATGCTCGCCCTTTCAACCGTGGGGGCGTTATAATGTGACAGTCAATCCCACTATTCGTTGGTAAAAAAGTAGCCCAAGAGTTGGAGGTGGGTGGTGATGATTAGCTGCCTTCTCTCTAGTCTTACACTGCTAAATTAGGGACGGCTATCAGAGATAGCCTTCGAGTAGCTTTGTGCGAAATTCAAAAAACAAACAAACAAAAGCAAAAGCAGCACTATCCATCATCTTTATGACTACTCCTTCACCAACGAATAGTGGAATTGAGTGTGAAATCATAACACCCCTATGTCTGAGTCATACTCGTGGTGGGATTCTAACCTGAGACTCGCAATTTTGAGTTAATTTTCCTATATACCAGACCTCGTTACCGCTGAAAGGTACGAAAGTTTTATTTATTCTGGTATAATTTTTATATTTTAAGCTATTCGTTATTCGTTAGTGGTACAAATAAACATAAAACATTGTAAGGTACTTAACAAATTTAAGTAAACGTTAAATTAAGACATAAAAATACTTATCTTATGAATCTGTTGTTTTCGGTTTCAATATTAAATATATATTCGGTATTTTTGGATCGAACAATACCTTATAGAGTACACGTGTAGGCCATAAATGCCAGGTAAAAACTGTGTAGGGCCAAAAGGCCATGTTAGGGACTCGTAAAGCTCAGTGAAAGTTATCTCAAATTTAGGACGGAAGGTTCATAAGGAGGGGACAAAGCGTCAGTATTATTATGTAACTACTGTTAATGGATAAGCCATATTTACTGTAATAGTTGTAACGCTTAAGTGGCTAAAAGTGTATAACGGAGCGTGTTGTGACTCTAACTGTGGACCTTAAAGTCTGAGCCTGTAACCTCAACCACAAAGTGACATTCGGCACAAAGATAGATGAAATGGATTAGACTGTTTAAAGACTTCAGTGATGTTGAGAAAACCCACTTGTAGGGAAATATATATGCAAAAACGGATCGTTTGGGTTGAGAAAATATTTTACGTAGAAGAGCGAACAACATTTCGACCTTCTTCGGTCATCGTCAGGTTCACAAAGAAAGAAAGAGGTAACTGACCGGAAGCTGACCACATGTTTGGAAGGGGTTGTGTAACTGAGTGTCGGAATGTAGAGGGCGGTATTACATGTTTGAATATATAATTTTATTTATTTTATTATATTAATATAGGTATAAAGGCGTTCCTTTATATTGGTTTATTTTGGGTTTAAGTTGTTGTATAAGTAAGGCTTCTTTAATTTTGCGTTTGTTTATGTTTGTTTCTTTATTTAGTATTTGAGTGTTTTCTATGGTTATGCTGTGTTTATTTGACTTGCAGTGTTCGAAAACGTGTGAAGGTGACTTTTTATGTTGTTTGAATCTGGTTTCCATTTTTCTACTTGTTTCTCCAATATAGAAGTCGTGGCAGTTATCACATTGTATTTTATAAATAATGTTGGTGTGGTGTTTGTCAGTGTACTTTTTACATAGTATAGAACTCAGTTTTGTGCCTGGTTTTTGAATAAATTTGGTATTAACTGGAATGTCATATTTTGTTACTAGTTTTTGCCAAATGTTGGTTATTTTTCTGCTGATGTCGGGAATATATGGTATGAAGCAGTATATGTTTTCGTGATTTTTTGATTCGTGAGATATATTTACTTTTGTTGGTTGATTTTGCTTTCTGTCTAGGTGTGTGCGTATAATGTTTTCTACGGTTTGTGAAGGAAACTTATTGATGTTGATGAAGTATTGTTTTATTTTGTCTAATTCATCGTTAATTTTATCTGGTGAACATAGTTTTATGGCTGTGTTTATTTGGTTTCTTAGTATGTTGAGTTTTTGTTTTGTTTCATGTGCTGAGTCCCAAGGAATCTATAGCTCAGCATGGGTGATTTTTCGGTGGATTTCTGATTTGAATTGTGTGTCGGTTCTTGCAATTTTGAGATTAAGAAATGATATTTGATTGCCTTGTTTCTGTTTACATGTGAAGTTAATGTTGGGATGTATAGAGTTAATGTGATTGAAAAAATTAAGTTTGTGTTCTGTAGATGTGAATCCCGCAACCGTGTCATCTACATATCTGTATTAGTATAGCAAAATCAAACAACAAAAGTAAATATATCTCACGAATCAACAAATCACGAAACCATATACTGCTGCATACCATATATTCCCGACATCAGCAGACAAATAACCAACATTTGGCAAAAACTAGTAGCAAAAATGGATTAGATTGTGACAAACCAATTGTTTAAAGAACTGTAGTATAAAATGGATTGTGACAAACCAATTGTTTAAAGAACTATAGTATAAAATGGATTGTGACAAACCAATTGTTTAAAGAACTATAGTATAAAATGGATTGTGACAAACCAATTGCTTAAAGAACTGTAGTATAAAATGGATTGTGACAAACCAATTGTTTAAAGAGCTGTAGTATAAAATGGATTGTGACAAACCATTTGTTTAAATAACTATAGTATAAAATGGATTGTGACAAACCAATTGTGTAAAGAACTGTAGTATAAAATGGACTGTGACAAACCAATTGTTTAAAGAACTGTAGTATAGAATGGATTGTGACAAACCAATTGTTTAAAGAACTATAGTATAAAATGAATTGTGACAAACCAATTGTTTAAAGAACTGTAGTATAAAATGGATAGTAGTGTGTGACAAACCAAATGTTTAGAGAACTATGGTATAAAATGGATTAGATTGTGAGAAACCAATTGTTTAAAGAGTTTTAGTATAAAATGGATTGTGACAAACCAATTGTTTAAAGAACTGTAGTATAAAATGGATTAGATTGTGACAAACCAATTGTTTAAAGAACTATAGTATAAAATGGATTAGATTGTGACAAACCAATTGTTTAAAGAACTATAGTATAAAATGGATTAGATTGTGACAAACCAATTGTTTAAAGAACTATAGGATAAAATTGATTACATTGTTACAAACCAATTGTTTAAAGAACTATAGCATAAAATGAATTGTAATAAACCAATTTTTTAAAGAACTATAGTATAAAATGAATTGTGACAAACCAATTGTTTAAGGAACTGTAGCATAAAATGGATTGTGACAAACCAATTGTTTGAAGAGCTGTAGTATAAGATGGATTGTGACAAACCAATTGTTTAAAGAACTATAATATAAGGTGGATTGTGACAAACCAATTGTTTAAAGAACTGTAGTATAAAATGGATTGTGACAAACCAATTGTTTAAAGAACTATAGTATAAAATGGATTAGATTGTGACAAACCAACTGTTTAAAGAACTGTAGTATAAAATGGATTAGATTGTGACAAACCAATTGTTTAAAAAGTTGTAGTATAAAATGGATATATTGTGACAAACCATTTGTTTAAAGAACTGTAGTATAAAGTGGATTGTGACAAACCAACTGTTTAAAGAACTGTAGTATAAAATGGATTAGATTGTGACAAACCAATTGTTTAAAGAAGTATAGGATAAAATTGATTACATTGTGACAAACCAATTGTTTAAAGAACTATAGCATAAAATGAATTGTAATAAACCAATTTTTTAAAGAACTATAGTATAAAATGAATTGTGACAAACCAATTGTTTAAGGAACTGTAGCATAAAATGGATTGTGACAAACCAATTGTTTGAAGAGCTGTAGTATAAGATGGATTGTGACAAACCAATTGTTTAAAGAACTATAATATAAGATGGATTGTGACAAACCAATTGTTTAAAGAACTGTAGTATAAAATGGATTGTGACAAACCAATTGTTTAAAGAACTATAGTATAAAATGGATTAGATTGTGACAAACCAACTGTTTAAAGAACTGTAGTATAAAATGGATTAGATTGTGACAAACCAATTGTTTAAAAAGCTGTAGTATAAAATGAATATATTGTGACAAACCATTTGTTTAAAGAACTGTAGTATAAAGTGGATTGTGACAAACCAATTGTGTAAAGAAC
Organism: Tachypleus tridentatus; assembly: GCF_004210375.1. Classification (NCBI taxonomy): domain Eukaryota; kingdom Metazoa; phylum Arthropoda; class Merostomata; order Xiphosura; family Limulidae; genus Tachypleus; species Tachypleus tridentatus. The sequence goes on along the minus strand of NC_134827.1, from coordinate 64,989,570 downwards.
TGTAGTATAAAATGGATTGTGACAAACCAATTGTTTAAAGAACCATAGTATAAATTGGATTGTGACAAACCAATTGTTTAAAGAACTATAGTATAAAATGGATTGTGACAAACCAATTGTTTAAAGAACTATAGTATAAATTGGATTGTGACAAACCAATTATTTAGAGAACTGTAGTATAAAATGGATTGTCACAAATCTGTGGACATACAAGAACGAACACGGTAGCGAACCTCTAGAAACAGCATCTGTATAACCCCCCCCCTCCTCTTGTAGGGTATAATGAAACCAAACTTCTTGGAACTTTTATTATTTTTGGGTCGATACTCTAATAGCAACGACCAATAAGGAAATTAAATACATTGAGCTATGATTAAAGTCGAGAGCCTTATCCACCTGGTCATGCCGGGGCCTTGCAGATTACTAAAGCTTGTTTAATTTTGGCTCACAAAATTTACGTCAGCTATCTGACGTCACATATCACTGACGCAGGTGATGTATTTGCAACTATACCTACCTCTCAGGAACTTATTTTTATCCATCTCTTACAATAAAATAATACAAACGTTGAAAACATGACAGTTAGGAATGTAACTGCCATGGTGGTAATAGCACCAGCACCACACGTAAAACAAAAATAACCACTTAATGACGTCAATTACTGGCCAACGTAAACTAAAAAGCTAAGAAGACTTTTTTATTTCTCGCGGACATTTGCTGACATAAACAGACATGCGCAGAGATAAACAAAATGGCAGGGAAGAAAGTCAGGCGTGAAACATTTTTTTACCTCATTTAAATCGGCATCTTTTCGCGTAATTGGATTATCATCCATAAATACGACTCCCAAGTAATTACTTAGAAAACTCTCTATAATGACTTCTTCAAGGGTTAATACGCACTCGTCCTTTGTTTCTATAATGACTTCTTCAAGGGTTAATACGCACTCGTCCTTTGTTTTTTTTAGCTCTAGAAACAGTAATTTTCACACGAAAGTTCTTCCGTTGGGAGAGTAAATTTGTAAGGCAATTACAAAACTAAATAAAAAACGTTTCCGGAACAGAGCTGATAATAAAAATAATGACCCGAACGTGCTTGTAATTCTTTCCATCCGTAGCTACAACTTGGTGAAGGAAGGCTATCAAGTAATTAAAAGCTGAAATTCTGTTAACACAGAAATGCGATGAAGGTTTCTATGTTAACAGGCCTGTCGTGTTCAATTTTTATTCCCTTCGTTGTTTCGAATATATGCAAATGCTTTTGTAATTAAATTTACTGTTATTATGCTTTTGCATAAAAAAAAGGAAATAATACGAACTTCTTATGATTATGTTAAAGGTGTTATACCTTGATATAAACACTTGACTTAGCTGTTACCGTTGATAGACCCAAGGTTCGAGACGTGATACCACTTAACATCTTCACCTCGCTCAGTTATGGGGGTGTTATAACAGTAACTACTGAGTGGATTATTCGGTTCTGATAGCTGTTGGCAGATACATTCTCGCTCTGTTCAGAAGTTCCAGTCCCGGCATGGCCAGGCGTGTTAAGGCGTGCGACTCGTAATCTGAGGGTCGCGGGTTCGCATCCCCGTCGCGCCAAACATGCTCTCCCTTTCAGCCACTATTCGTTGGTAAAAGAGTAGCCCAAGAGTTGGCGGTGGGTGGTGATGACTAGCTGCCTTCCCTCTAGTCTTACACTGCTAAATTAGGGATGGCTAGCACAGATAGCCCTCGAGTAGCTTTGCGCGAAATTCAAAAACAAACAAAATTAATATTTAATCAAAAATTTTTTCCGCGTTACGCAGGTTCCGACATATAGAGGGCGTTTTATAAAAGAAATCTTAAAATGCTGCAAACGTTTGACATTTTCGGTTTAAACAGGTTTTACTGTGTGTGTGTATATATTGGTCGCCTACGTAAAGGTGAATTCCATATCGCCACTGTAATTGTAAATATTTTCCGAACAAGCGCTCTTTTTTACAATAAATAGGAGTGACAGTGCACTTCCAGTAATTTCGGATTATTCATGTTGCAAGGAAAGGTTTGTGGAATGATCCCGCTACTGTTACAAGACACATCAGAAGTTATCTTCATAACATGACTAAATGGAAGCTTCTCTTCACTTCATGTCGAAAACGATGGACATCACAGATCCTATCAAACTTTCAAAGAACTGTAGTCTTGTTTTGAAGAGATCAGATTTGAACGATTCTTAGACAGTGAACACGCTTGAGCTTGGGATTATGGACCAAATATGATGGTATTTCTGTCATAGTGTAAATGCCATCTGGGTGGTTGGACAATGATAGGTGGCAGTGTGGTTACACTCTTTCCCTGCTGTAGTATCCAGCTCGCTGGACAAGGCAAGGTTTCCATATTGAATGATGTAATTCAGCTCAGACTACATAGTGAGGGTTTGTAGGTCAGGTCATTAGCACTGTTTTGTGGCTAGGCCATTCACTGGAATCTCTGCGTTTAATGTTCATCATTTCCTGCGAAAGCTTTGCACCCAAACAATTTTGAAGGTGGCGCTCATTCAAGCGCCTTGTCAGAAGTGGGGTGGAATCCCAAATGATTCTCCTTAGATATCGCAAAGAAGAGATATTTCGAATTTTAGAAATAAAAACAAAACTCGATTATTAAAGCTTAACTCACATTCCAATTACAAGTAGGCTTAACTATGGTCAAACCTTATTTTAAGATTCTATAACATTTAGATCTATGGATAAAATGTAATTTCAATTAGTGGATCTGCCTTCGCCAGGGGCATTATGGAATGATGCAATGGAGTTTAAAATATGAGCATCAGTTGATAAACAGGAAGTAAATTTGATTGGCCGGATATTAGCTGATACCACGTGAAAGTCACGTGAAAATGGATCGATCCAAAAGTGTAAGACAAGATGAAGAAAACTTTAACGAACTTGCGAGTGTCTTATTTACTTGTTTTTAAGTATAAGCATAATAGTTTAATATATGTAAGATAACTGTTAATAATCATGGAATGATACGATTGATATAAAATTTAAAATACAAATACTTGTATTTACGTCAAAGCTATAAAGGCTCTACCACTTTCCCCAGTTTAGAATGAGCTTATAGGTTTGCTAAGGGGGGGGGGGATTACTGACTGTCACTCTTATAGTGCACCCAGACTTAAACTACGGGGAATATTTTGTGGTATTACACGAGTTTGACCTCGGCTCGCCAACTTCTAGATCGTTGTATTCCCTTGGTACAGTGGTAAGTCTACGGGTTTACAACGCTAAAATCAAGGGTTTGGTTCTCAACCGTGCACACCGGGGTATAGTACGTTTGCTATTGGAAAACACTCACAATTTTAAATCGTGAGCTCCACCGTGGGGCTAACCCTCGCATAAGTGAAAAAATAGAGATAAATTTAGTAAATTACAAATATAAACTTCGTGTTTAAGTTACAAACGAAGACAAGACGTTGACAGTTATTAAGCAGTTAAGGGACACAATACCAAGAGTAAACACACACTAAGTCAAGTCCATACAGTTAAGGGTAGCAATACCAAAAGTAAACACCCAGTAAGTCAAGTCCATACAGTTAAGGGTAACAATTCCAAGAGTAAACACCCAGTAAGTTAAGTCCATACAGTTAAGGGTAACAATACCAAGAGTAAATACACAGTAAGTTAAGTCCATACAGTTAAGGGTAACAATACCAAGAGTAAACACCCAGTAAGTTAAGTCCATACAGTTAAGGGTAGCAATACCAAGAGTAAACATCCAGTAAGTCAAGTCCATACAGTTAAGGGTAGCAATACCAAAAGTAAACACCCAGTAAGTTAAGTCCATACAGTTAAGGGTAACAATACCAAGAGTAAATACACAGTAAGTTAAGTCCATACAGTTAAGGGTAACAATTCCAAGAGTAAACACCCAGTAAGTTAAGTCCACACAGTTAAGGGTAACAATTCCAAGAGTAAACACATCGTAAGTTAAGTCTATACAGTTAATGGTAACAATACCAAGGGTAAACACACAGTAAGGTAAGTCCATACAGTTAAGGGTAACAATACCAAGAGTAAACACACAGTAAGTTAAGTCCATACAGTTAAGGGTAACAATACCAAGAGTAAACACACAGTAAGTTAAGTCCATACAGTTAAGGGTAACGGTACCAAGAAGTAAACACCAGTAACAGAAGTAAATATCCAATACTTTAGGTCCATACATTTGGTGTAGTTTAACATGGATAACAAATGTTCTATAACTATAGTTTAGTATGAAAGTCTGGAAATATTTTGAAGGTTCAAAATTAACCATCATGGTCCGTTTGGTGTTGTTGTCTTATAAACAGTTGAAAACATTATTTAAGACAATACGTGAGACATGATATCACACTTTCCCTTCGCGTTTCCGTATAGCCTACAAAATAACAGAACAGTGGTTTTATTTATTTGTCTTAAAAACAGAAGAACAAGAGATGTAACTAGGAAATTCTGGTGATCTGATGTTTCTCCTTAAAAACTGTTTTTTTGTTTTCAGTTTTCCCACAAAGGTACACGAGGGCAACCTGCACTAGTCGATCCTAATTTAGCAGTGTAAGACTAGAGGGAAGGCAGCTAGTCATCACCACCCACCGCCAACTCTTGGGCTACTCTTTTATGAATGAACAGTGGGATTGACCGAAACATTATAACGCCCCAACAGCTGGGAAGAGGCGAGCATGTTTGGTGTGACGGGGATTCGAACCTGCTACCCTCACATTACGAGTCTATCGCCCTAACCAGATGGCCTTGCCGGGCTGTGCAATAGGACACATTGTCAGATCTATCAAAAATACCGTGAAAATAAATTTATATTTTTCTCGATTTCTTGCCAACCAATCTCCTCGGATAACAATAGATTTTGTATTAATATTAATATAAATATTAGAGTGTCTGTGATTTCACTTTTAATATCTACTTAAGAAATTACTTGAAGCTCCCTGAATTATTTTTTGGTCAGATGTTGAGTACGTTATATTAAAAACAATTTACAGTCGATTTTAATTTAAATTTCAAAATGCTGGTCTTATCGTGTTTATAAAAGTCATCTTTTCCTCTTTGTCTTTGTTTGATTACGTGTGCGTTTTCCTTGTCTCGTTTTCGGACAGAGATGTAAGAGAGACAAATTATTCGCTCCTCTTTTGAAGTTCTGTATAAACAGAGTTGATAACAGGTTTGCAAAATGAATTGAGAGAAAATCTGTACCGTGGTCAATTTTAAGTTTTCCATTTGAAACAGTGGATTATAAATAGAACATACAGACATCCACCAACAACAAAAAGAAAATTTAAATGAGCCTCAGTTTGTTTGTTTCTTTCACAGAAATGTTTGTGATTATTATAGTTATAAAACACATTACTTTGTACGAGAAAACAAAACCTAAAGCTAAATTATGAACAGCAGAGAGCTCACAACACCCCAACTCACTCAGTTATAACAAATGATTTACAACGCTAAAATCAGGGGTTCGATTCTCCTCATCGGTGGGCTCAGCATATAGCCCGATGTGGCTTTGCTGTACGAAAACACACACACAAACAAATGATACTCTATGTTAGTTTAGGCCTTAACTTAGATAGTAAGTATGCATTTTGTTGTTAGCATGTCCACGTATTAATTTAAAGCCCATAGTGCAACAAGAAACGCCTAAGTTGGAGAGTTATGGTTAGAAAGTTGAATATATTTAGGCTAAACAAAATTCGAAGGTACTAATTTCCTTTAAAATGAAGCACAGAAGTTGGATTATATAGAAAATTTCACCGGCAGTCCAAAGAAACTTAGAGCAGACATTTTATTTTGTGTGTTGAGACTTTTAAGTTGATAGCTGGTGGATTTCGTGGATTATTAACTATTAATAAACTGAAGTTCGAACCGCATGGCCCGGCGTTCAACTCGTAATCTGAGGGTCGCCAAACATGCTCGCCCTCCCAGCCGTGGGGACGTTATAATGTGACGGTCAATCCTACTATTCGTTGATAAAAGAATAGCCCAAGAGTTGGCGGTGGATGGTGATGACTAGTTGCCTTCCCTCTAGTCTTACACTGCTAAATTAGGGACGGCTAGTGCAGATAGCCCTCGAGTAGCTTTGTGCGAAATTCAAAAACAAAGCTCTTAGGTTATAATACTGTGCGCATGCTCATCTAAAATTACCCCCCAAAATGCCCGTGATTTGATCACGCAGGATTGCCAATTTAAACTTCATAAACGTTGTTTTGGTTTTAATAACGGATTTTTCATAATTCAGCCTGTCTCCCGCTGATACAGCGGTTAGTCTACGGATTTACAAAACTAAAATGAAAGGTTCGATTTCCTTTGGTGGACTCAGTAGATAGCCCGATGTGGCGGCTTTGCTATAAGAAAGCACAAACATAATTGATCCATGTATATTTCAAATATAAAATTACTTTTTTTTCTATCATCTAAGGAGTTTTTACAAATCGGGGGAAAAACGCTCTTTCTTAGATAAAGGCCCGGCATGGCCAGGTGGTTAAGGCACTCGACTCGTAATCCGAGGGCCGCGGGTTCGAATCCCTGCCATAATGCTCGCCGTTTCAGCCGTGGGGCTTTATAATGTGACGGTGGGTGGTGATGACTAGCTGCCTTTCCTACAGTCTTACACTACTAAATTAGGGACGGTTTTGGTCATTCGCACAACCTTCCTAGAGACGAATAAATAAAATTCAAAAGTATACAAAATATTATCCAGAGATGACGCGTCATGCGACCTATTAATTGTCTATCTACAAGTGGGGTGTTTCCTGTGAATTGTAGATCGATGGATAACATACTCAAGTCGCGATTGGCCCAGAGAAACCTATAGCCACTCGTTGTCAACATTTTAAGTACAACAAAATGCGACTCGTTTTCAATGAAACTGATTCACTCACGTAAAAAGTACACGCGACATTTTGTGAAAAGTCTGTGCGTGATGGAGAAAAATAGATATTATTTACGTGTTCAGCTATGATAATTCATGTACGTTGAACACGTAAACATTACAAGATAATATAACAATCGCAAGCTTGTGTAATTGATCTGTCTCTTCAAATTATTGATTTTTAACAAATATAAGCGTGGAACAAATTATTCAAATAAAAAGAGAATACGATATTGTGGGTATAAATAAGAACAAGCTATCTTTAGATTGAACAAAGTAGTTTCGGTACAAGCAAACAAAATGGCGGTTTTCTTTATGTGAGAGATTCTTGCCATCAGATTCATTTGTAATCGATAAAGAGTTTGTGGAAAATAGATAACCACATGACAAAAAAGAAGTGTAAACTTCCTGAATTTCATCATCTCCCGAAACCTTCAGGGAATACGACGTTTGGAGCCACGTGACTTGTTTTACTGCCAGAAGACAACGTGACATTGAGGAGGACACACGAGGTGTATCGAAATTAGTTTCTTTAATAGCAATACTTTTGGCAGTTTGTTCCACGTGCTTTTTGTTTCGTTTTTGTTGTTTTCTTCACTGAACAAATAAAATAACGTTTGTCTGCTCTCAGTCTTCTGATTAATTACCGTTATTTCAAAATATGGCTCTTTAAAACAACTTTCTTGTATTCGGTCGAATGTACCCTGGAGATCAATGAGCCAGGCTACAGATAGAAAGGTCTGAGGTTCGAGTCTCACTATGGCGCTAAACACTTTCCACGCATACAACTTGAAGAGATGGTCCGTGATTGCGCTATAAGAATGACAGTCAACTCCCACTGTTCAATCAGTTAAGAGTAGAGCAAGAGGTAGCGATTAGTGTTTAGGAATACCAGTCTTCCCTCTAGTCTGTCAGTTCAGGATTAGGGAGAACTATGGGCAGATGTTGGAGCTTCAGCCACAGAACCTTAGATTCGCTGTTCGACTTCTCTTTTCGCAAGGCCACGCTCGGCTCAAATATTTAGCCAATCGGACAAGTGTAAATGTGCATTTTCTAAACAAATATTTTATCTAATTTGTGAATAAAGCCCATTTAGTGTAATTATAGGAGAAGTACGTCTTTCTCGATGTTTGTTTTTGTGTTCCGAAACGAGGAGTTTTGATGGTTTCATTTTAAACTTGCGATGTTATTTCGAATTTCTCATGACAAGTGGCCACTAAAGACAACAGCAAATAAAATATAGATTTCAAAATATTAACGATACGTAATTAAAACATGTCTCTATGTATCATTCCCAGCTCGGTTTTTGTAACAAAAAAAAAAAACACTTAAGATAATTAAAAGTGAATCATCTATAAACTCTTGGGTTTTCAAACTCAAACGGGCCCCGCATGGCCAAGCGTGTTAAGATGTGCGACTCGTAATCTGAGGGTCGCGGGTTTGCATCCCCGTCGCGCCAAACATGCTCGCCCTCCCAGCCGTGGGGGCGTTATAATATGACGGTCAATCCCACTATTCTTTGATAAAAGAGCAGCCCAAGAGTTGGCGATGGGTGGTGATGACTAGCTGCCTTCCGTCTAGTCTTACACTGCTAAATTAGGGACGGCTAGCGCAGATAGCCCTCGAGTAGCTTTGTGCGAAATTCAGAAACAAACAAACAAAAACAATCAAACTCAACTTGCACGTGAAGCAATCTCTTAGGGTTAAAATGACCAGATGGTTACGGTGAAAATCCACACCAAGCCAGCTGTTGTAACGGAAGAAAACCACTGACTGACAAGCTCACAGCTGAAAGGTTAAGGCATGTACAACGTCATCACGTCTCATACTTTGGACCTTCCACTCTTTAACCCGACATAAAAACTACAAAGCCACTTTTATCAGTGTGAACAAATAATACAGCCAGTTTGTGACGATTTACAGTCCATCGAGTAACCCGCATCAGTAAATTCTTGAAGTGAAAAAAGTTAAACCAATTTCAGGACAACTGCAGTTGATAGCAGTTGAAATATTAGACAATGTTTAACGCTTCGATAATTTTGTATATTTTGATGTTCATAGTGTACTGACATCCGCCTTTTGCTTACACCTGTTTAAACGAAGTGTAGAACCTGGCATGGCCAGATGATTAAGGCACTCGACTCGTCATCTGATGGTCGCGGGTTCGAATACCAAACATTTTCCATTTTTCTACTTGTTTCTCCAATATAGAAGTCGTGGCAGTTATTATATATTCAAACATCTAACACTGCCCTCTACATTCCGACACTCAGTCACACAACTCCTTCCAAATATGTGGTCAGTTTCCAGTCAGTTACCTCTTTCTTTCTTTGTGAACCTGACGATGACCGAAGAAGGTCGAAACGTTGTTCGCTCTTCTACGTAAAATATTTTCTCAACCCAAAAGAGACGTTTTTTGCATATATAGAAATTCAGAACAAACAAATGAACTGTACGTGCGTTTTCAAACCAAACTGAATATTGTTATAACTAGTGTTACGCCTGATCGGAAGCCTTTTTTGGAAGTGTCTGACAGTTGTACAACAATTTACTCATGTTTGACGTTCGACAATGCTCGTCATTCACAAGAAAACGGGTTTGATTGGAATTTTAGTTTAAAAATGAGCCACCATCACAACAAAGAGTAGATTTTATTTAAGTCTCTCATTGTATACGCAGTTTTGTTTGTTTGTTTTGAATTTCGCGCAAAGCTACACGAAGGCTATCTGCGCTAGCCATTCCTAATTTAGCAGTGTAAGACTAGAGGTAAGGCAGCTAGTCATCATCAACCACCGCCAACTCTTAGGCTACTCTTTTACTAACGAATAGTGGGATTGACAATCACGTTATATCGCCCCCATCGCTGAAAGGGCGATCATGTTTGATGTGACAGGGATTGGAACCCACGACCTTCAGATTTCGATTCGAGCGCCCTAACCACCTGCCCTGTAGACTCAGTTATCAAAAAAAAATTGCCTTTGTTTTCTGTTGCAATACTCATAAAATTTTGATCGTTTATAATTGTGAGTAAAGCTACTCAGTGAGCTATCTGTTCTCTGCCCATCACAGGTATCGAAATCGAGTTTCTAGCGTTGCAAATCGTCAAATAATTTCCCTAAAGAAAAACAAATAATTTTAAAGTGTTTTTTTTTGTATCATGTTTGAAACTTACTCCATTTTTGTTTGTAATTTTTATTTAATGAATCTGAAACGTGTCGCGTTTGTGACATTAACAACTGTTTTATTTACTGCTTAGTTATTAAAATGTTGTCCGAGATTTGAAGTTTGAGCGTTTACACCGTATAATAATAATAATAAGATAGATTGTTATATCTCTGGCGGAATAAAATATGCCATCCAAACAATATATATATATATAATTCTAATAAAACCTTTTTAAAGGTAAGAAATGTATATAAAAAAAAAACGGATGCGTTGATTTAACGAGCTGTATGACGGCTTACAATGCTAAAATTCGAGTTTCGATACTCATAGAACACAGTCTACTGTGTACTTTTGTGGTGAACAAAAAACAAAGAAACAGACTCCAGACTTAAAAATGCTGTATTAGACAGTCTTGCACTACTAAATTAGGGACGGTTAGCGCAGATAACACTCGCCTAGCTTTGTGCGAAATTCAAAAACCAAAGTGGTACGTCTACGGATTTGTAACGCTGAAATAAAGTGTTCGATTCCCCTCGGTAGACACAGCAGATAGCTCACAGTGGCCACGCTATAACAAAACACACACACAACCGATAGAAATTCTCCAATGTGCTTCGAATCTTAATAACAAAGAAGATATTTTGTTAGAAGAAGAACTCTGAAGTTTTCGCTCTGAGGAACAAACTCGTTTTATGAAAATAGAGTATGCGTGTGCTGTTTCTTTAAACAGTAAGGGTTTAGTGGCAGACCATAGTTTGGTAAAACATGCAAGTGTCGTATGGCACGAAACAATACAACAAACCGCTGAGCTTCTCAAATACAAGATTACTGCGGTTCATCTTGTGAACGGTGTTTTCAGCAGACTTATCATGTGTCGTACATCAGCTGTTATGATAAGCTCTTCCACTGAATACAGCGCTTCATCGAGGACACCATGCAGCGGACAGAGAGTGATATATAAGCTAAATATGCAAGTTCTTGGCCGGATAATCGAAGAACCGCCTGCTTCACTGTGTTCTCTGTAGACATCAGCACTTCACCACACACTGTTAGCCCATAAAACGGCAGAGTTGTTCTGGTTGAGAATGCACAACCAAACACATCGAACATTCCGGATTTTATTGTCACTAATAAAACGATATTACGAGTTTTCTGTCGCGCGCCACTCTGCGTAGCATCTCGAGGTATTTCGTCATAAGCTAACCGTGTCCGAATTCTTGAGTATTAAACGCCGAACCACAAATAAATGACAGAAAGCTCTCGCCTTTAAAATAAATCTTCTGAAGGATCGCTCACGTGTGACAGAAGGTCATCACAGAGCACAGAGAACTTGCCCTTTCAGCTGTGGGGCAGTTATAAAGTGACGTTAAATTTCACTATTCGTTGGTAAAAGAGTAGCTCATAAGAAAATAATTCATTTACTTTTGTTATCCTTTTTATTAGCTATATATTTGGCCCGGCATGGCCAAGCGTGTTAAGGCGTGCGACTCGTAATCTGAGGGTCGCGGGTTCGCATCCCGATCGCGCCAAATATGCTCGCCCTCCCAGCCGTGGGGGCGTTATAATGTGACGGTCAATCCCACTATTCGTTGGTAAAAGAGTAGCACCAAGAGTTGGCGGTGGGTGGTGATGACTAGCTGCCTTCCCTCTAGTCTTATACTACTAAATTAGGGACGGCTAGCACAGATAGCCCTCAAGTAGCTTTGTGCGAAATTCAAAAACAAACAAACAAATAGCTATATATTTTGCGCGTGGGGCGCGCGAATACGCGATTCGATTTACTACTCATCATGATCTCTACCAGCCTACCCTCAAATTTAAATCATTTCAACCACGATTAATCCATATTTGGAAACTTGGGCGTGGTCAAATGCATCAATCGAAAGGGTTAGGACTCCTTAATCCAAAACTGTAATTAGATGACAGAACTGTGAGATAAAAGTTCATACTTTTAAAAACACAAATACGCACAACAACTCTTCATCTCTCTGACACGCTCAGCCGCAACGAAGTATCAAACCTTTGTTCTCATTTTAATTTGAAAGTAAGTTCTTAATTACATATGCAAGAGTAAGATGCTGTGTAATATATTTTAATTACTAAAAATGGAAATTCGTCAGCTGTGTCAAATAACAAAGTTATGATAAAATAAAAATGAACCGAGCGTGGTCTATTGGTTAGAACGGCCAGACAATAAGCCCAAGAATTCCGAGCTCACTGTCCCTTGTCGCACGCTTTCAAATCCAATTATTTGTTCAGAGAAGTGTCGGTACGTTTATGGATTTAAAACACTAAAATTATGGGTTCGATTCCCCTCGGTGAACTCAGCAGATAACCCGACGTGGCATTGCTATAAGGAAAACTCATCTCTCAGAGAAGCGTACCCTTAAAAGTTGGCGGTGGGTGTCGTTCGAATGCTGTCCTCTTCCCCGTCTACTTCAGTGTATGAGATAAAAATCAAGAACAATCCTTGTATTGCTCTCGCGGAAATTGCGAAACGAAACAAAATTTGTACAATGGAACAAACCCTACATTATTGTTTCGGGAACACAAAACAATAGGTGACGCATCCTAATGTTGCGTGGTAATTCCATACATGCATGAAAGCTTAGCCTTTACATAAACCACTCTAAACATCCATGTTTCCAAGCGCTTAAACTGATGAAAAGAGTTTCCATCAATGTCGATTCGCAAACCTACAGTTTAGGTTCTTCGTGTAATTTTTATATTGTTGTTGAAGTCTGACCTTGTTGAAACACTGTGCCTCATAGTTGCTAAGAGTATTTGTTCTTTAAAAAGGAATGTAGTACTAAGTTTAAAGAACTTAAAAATGGGGGTTGGAGATGGAAAAACTCTTTTCCTAAGTAAGTTATTCTTTAAGAGCTAAGATACTGAAATTGGAAAGACTGTATGCAAAGATGACGTGCAGCTGAGATACATCACTGTCCTGTCTTTAAAAAAATTGTTTATTACTTGAAGCAAAATTTTAAACACACACATATATATATACTTTATCATGTTGAAAGCGTTATCCATTGCATTTATCTCATGTTGAAAGCGTAATTTATTACACTTATTTCAAGTTAAAGCGTTATCCATTACATTTATTTCATGTTAAAGCGTTATCCATTTCACTCATTTGATGTTAAAGCGTTATTCATGACATTTATTTCATGTTGAAAGCGTTATCCATTTCACTCATTTTAGGTTAAACCGTTATCCATTATATTTATTTCATGTCAAAGCGTTATCCATTACATTTATTTCAGGCTAACAACTCTTAATGGCCAAAGGCCTGGCATGGCCAAGCGCGTAAGGCGTGCGACTCCTAATCCGAGGGCCGCGGGTTCGCTCCCCCGTCGCGCTAAACATGCTGGCCCTTTCAGCCATGGGGGCGTTATAATGTCGCAGTCAATCCCACTATTCGTTGGTAAAAGAGTAGCCCAAGAGTTGACGGTGGGTGGTGATGACTAGCTGCCTTCCCTCTAGTCTTACACTGCTAAATTAGGGACGGCTAGCACAGATAGCCCTCGAGTAGCTTTGTGCGAAATTCAAAACAAAAAACAAACAAACAAACAAACAAACGTAATGGCCAACTACTCTTTGATTGTTAATGTTTTTCTTCGTCTGCTGCCTTTAATAAAACGTCAAATTGTTCAATTTTAATAACACCCCCACGTTTCGTTGCGTGCTATAGCAAACACGAGCTTTGTGATAGATAATAAAACAACGTTACAGTTCTTTTAGAGACGTGGTAGCAAATCGAGCAGAGACGACAATGATATTTATAGGCAACAAGAGACTGCAGTGCTTTCTTTGAATGTAATAGAAGGAAGTACCCGTATGTACATCTGGGACATATATGAAGTTAGGCCTCATTAAACAATACTGCAGTTCTAGTCGTTTAAAAGCAAGAACTGACTCGATAAGCTGAGCTAGAAACGTAATCGGAATACTAAACCATGTTAACAATACTTCTTCACCTTTCAAGCTTTCGATAACTATAATTGATATTAAAATTGTGAAATTACCGTATATTTTATACCTTGTAAGACGCCACATCGTAGAAGATGAACCCTAATTTTGGAAAGACAATTATAAGAAAAAAAATATTTTGATTCAGCAACCAACACCTTGATGTAACCTTGACTTTTTTCAATCTACTGAGTAAATACAGTCAAATACACTATATTATTCACAGTATATAGACAATATTAGTTAAATTGAATGTTTTATACTATTGAAAATACTAGAATTGGTAAGTAATAACATTACGATCTGTATGAGAGACTGTTTTGAGTAAACCTTAACCTCTTGCCTTTATCTATTACTTTTCTCTTGGAAGACGCATGAAAATATTTCAGGTAGTTTTAAAGAAAAAACTTGAGTCTTACAAGGCGTGAAATATGGTATCTAATGAAACCTATTTTAAAGTATACCTCAGAGCATCACATAGCCACTCGTGGCTTTGCTGTAAGAAAATATAAACCTTATAGATGTATAATAATTACTTCCGACTGAAAAAAAAAAAAATGTCATTCATGGAAAAGACTGACAAACTACAAAAATTCTTTGAATGTGAACGTATTCTCTCTAACAGGATTTATTGAGTACACTATCAGAAGTCTCTGGCAAAGGATTGTGGAATATTGTATTTCTATCATCTCGAACAAATCACATATTTTTGAGTTTTCTCTGGAATGTGACAATGATATTAAATTCGAACAATTCGAAATTATCATCCGGGCAGCAGAAGATATAGTATTAAGAATCAGATATTGACTAGCAAGACATTTCAATTTGAAATAAGCACCCTGGTGTTTTGTAACCAGCAAAGAACTGAAGCTTCCAAAACTAAACATATGGGAGAGGGGGTTTGAAGAACAAGACAGCCATGCTTTTATCTCCAAGATGAAAAGTTAAAATTTGTGTAGAACATGAAATCAGTTCTTAACAGAAGATAGTTTTGTTTTCTCGTCTTATATCCCGGTTAGTGTCTCAAATTACAGTTTGCCATGGTGTAAGAAGAACTGACAAATATGGGCAATTAAACTTCCCCCACACAAATAAGAAACATTCGAGAGCTTCGAATAGCGGTCATTTACATTATCAGGTTGTTTAACCCACCATAATTAAAAGTACGAACATAGTTTAGTAGAAACCGGGTTTCAAACCGGTTTTGGGTAGCAAACCAAACTTTTAAACCAAATTAAAACCAGATAATTCGTCGAAATATTCGAAGTTTTTTAGCATATTTTCGAATAGTTTTATTTGATTTTCACTGAACCAAGACTATGTCTTAGTTAAATTGGGTGTGAAGATGTCTTAGTTAAATTGGGTGTGAAGATGTCTTAGTTAAATTGGGTGTGAAGATGTCTTAGTTAACTTGGGTGTGAAGATGTCTTAGATAAATTGGGTGTGAAGATGTCTTAGATAAATTGGGTGTGAAGATGTCTTAGTTAAATTGGGTGTGAAGATATCTTAGATAAATTAGGTGTGAAGATGTCTTAGTTAAATTGGGTGTGAAGATGTCTTAGATAAATTGGGTGTGATGATGTCTTAGTTAAATTGGGTGTGAAGATGTCTTAGATAAATTGGGTGTGAAGACGTCTTAGATAAATTGGGTGTGAAGATGTCTTAGTTAAATTGGGTGTGAAGATGTCTTAGATAAATTGGGTGTGAAGATGTCTTAGTTAAATTGGGTGTGAAGATGTCTTAGTTAAATTGGGTGTGAAGATGTCTTGAATTAACTTGGGTGTGAAGATGTCTTAGATAAATTGGGTGTGAAGATGTCTTAGATAAATTTGGTGTGAAGATGTCTTAGTTAAATTGGGTGTGAAGATGTCTTAGTTAAATTGGGTGTGAAGATGTCTCAGTTAAATTGAATGTGAAGATGTCTTAGATAAATTGGGTGTGATGATGTCTTAGTTAAATTGGGTTTGAAGATGTCTTAGATAAATTGGGTGTGAAGATGTCTTAGTTAAATTGGGTGTGAAGATGTCTTGATTAAATTGGGTGTGAAGATGTCTTAGTTAAATTGGGTGTGAAGATGTCTTGGTTAAATTGGGTGTGAAGATGTCTTGATTAACTTGGGTGTGAAGATGTCTTAGATAAATTGGGTGTGAAGATGTCTAAGATAAATTGGGTGTGAAGATGTCTTAGATAAATTGGGTGTGAAGATGTCTTAGTTAAATTGGGTGTGAAGATGTCTTAGTTAACTTGGGTGTGAAGATGTCTTAGTTAAATTGGGTGTGAAGATGTCTTAGATAAATTGGGTGTGAAGACGTCTTAGATAAATTGGTGTGAAGATGTCTTAGATTAAATTGGGTGTGAAGATGTCTTAGATAAATTGGGTGTGAAGATGTCTTAGTTAAATTGGGTGTGAAGATGTCTTAGTTAAATTGGGTGTGAAGATGTCTTAGATAAATTGGGTGTGAAGATGTCTTAGTTAAATTGGGTGTGAAGATGTCTTAGTTAAATTGGGTGTGAAGATGTCTTAGTTAAATTGGGTGTGAAGATGTCTTAGATAAATTTGGTGTGAAGATGTCTTAGTTAAATTGGGTGTGAAGATGTCTTAGTTAAATTGGGTGTGAAGATGTCTTGAATTAATTTGGGTGTGAAGATGTCTTAGATAAATTGGGTGTGAAGATGTCTTAGTTAAATTGGGTGTGAAGATGTCTTAGATAAATTGGGTGTGAAGATGTCTCAGTTAAATTGAATGTGAAGATGTCTTAGATAAATTGGGTGTGATGATGTCTTAGTTAAATTGGGTTTGAAGATGTCTTAGATAAATTGGGTGTGAAGATGTCTTAGTTAAATTGGGTGTGAAGATGTCTTAGTTAAATTTGGTGTGAAGATGTCTTAGTTAAATTGGGTGTGAAGATGTCTTAGTTAAATTGGGTGTGAAGATGTCTTAGTTAACTTGGGTGTGAAGATGTCTTAGATAAATTGGGTGTGAAGATGTCTAAGATAAATTGGGTGTGAAGATGTCTTAGTTAAATTGGGTGTGAAGATGTCTTAGATAAATTGGGTGTGAAGATGTCTTAGTTAAATTGGGTGTGAAGATGTCTTAGTTAACTTGGGTGTGAAGATGTCTTAGATAAATTGGGGTGAAGATGTCTTAGATAAATTGGGTGTGAAGATGTCTTAGATTAAATTGGGTGTGAAAATGTCTTAGATAAATTGGGTGTGAAGATGTCTTAGATAAATTGGGTGTGAAGATGTCTTAGATAAATTGGGTGTGAAGATGTCTTAGATAAATTGGGTGTGAAGATGTCTTGAATTAAATTGGGTGTGAAGATGTCTTAGATAAATTGGGTGTAAAGATGTCTTAGTTAAATTGGGTGTGAAGATGTCTTAGATAAATTGGGTGTGATGATGTCTTAGTTAAATTGGGTGTGAAGATGTCTTAGATAAATTGGGTGTGAAGACGTCTTAGATAAATTGGGTGTGATGATGTCTTAGTTAAATTGGGTGTGAAGATGTCTTAGTTAAATTGGGTGTGAAGATGTCTTGAATTAACTTGGATGTGAAGATGTCTTAGATAAATTGGGTGTGAAGATGTCTTAGTTAACTTGGGTGTGAAGATGTCTTGAGTTAACTTGGGTGTGAAGATGTCTTAGATAACTTGGGTGTGAAGATGTCTTAGATAAATTGGGTGTGAAGATGTCTTAGTTAAATTGGGTGTGAAGATGTCTTAGTTAAATTGGGTGTGAAGATGTCTTAGTTAAATTGGGTGTGAAGATGTCTTAGTTAAATTGGGTGTGAAGATGTCTTAGTTAACTTGGGTGTGAAGATGTCTTAGATAAATTGGGTGTGAAGATGTCTAAGATAAATTGGGTGTGAAGATGTCTTAGATAAATTGGGTGTGAAGATGTCTTAGTTAAATTGGGTGTGAAGATGTCTTAGTTAACTTGGGTGTGAAGATGTCTTAGTTAAATTGGGTGTGAAGATGTCTTAGATAAATTGGGTGTGAAGACGTCTTAGATAAATTGGGTGTGAAGATGTCTTAGTTAAATTGGGTGTGAAGATGTCTTAGATAAATTGGGTGTGAAGATGTCTTAGATTAAATTGGGTGTGAAGATGTCTTAGTTAAATTGGGTGTGAAGATGTCTTAGTTAAATTGGGTGTGAAGATGTCTTAGATAAATTTGGTGTGAAGATGTCTTAGTTAAATTGGGTGTGAAGATGTCTTAGTTAAATTGGGTGTGAAGATGTCTCAGTTAAATTGAATGTGAAGATGTCTTAGATAAATTGGGTGTGATGATGTCTTAGTTAAATTGGGTTTGAAGATGTCTTAGATAAATTGGGTGTGAAGATGTCTTAGTTAAATTGGGTGTGAAGATGTCTTAGTTAAATTGGGTGTGAAGATGTCTTAGTTAAATTGGGTGTGAAGATGTCTTAGTTAAATTGGGTGTGAAGATGTCTTGAATTACTTGGGTGTGAAGATGTCTTAGATAAATTGGGTGTGAAGATGTCTAAGATAAATTGGGTGTGAAGATGTCTTAGATAAATTGGGTGTGAAGATGTCTTAGTTAAATTGGGTGTGAAGATGTCTTGAGATTAACTTGGGTGTGAAGATGTCTTAGTTAAATTGGGTGTGAAGATGTCTTAGATAAATTGGGTGTGAAGACGTCTTAGATAAATTGGGTGTGAAGATGTCTTAGTTAAATTGGGTGTGAAGATGTCTTAGATAAATTGGGTGTGAAGATGTCTTAGTTAAATTGGGTGTGAAGATGTCTTAGTTAAAGTGGGTGTGAAGATGTCTTAGATAAATTGGGTGTGAAGATGTCTTAGTTAAATTGGGTGTGAAGATGTCTTAGTTAAATTGGGTGTGAAGATGTCTTAGTTAAATTGGGTGTGAAGATGTCTTAGATAAATTTGGTGTGAAGATGTCTTAGTTAAATTGGGTGTGAAGATGTCTTAGTTAAATTGGGTGTGAAGATGTCTTGAATTAATTTGGGTGTGAAGATGTCTTAGATAAATTGGGTGTGAAGATGTCTTAGTTAAATTGGGTGTGAAGATGTCTTAGATAAATTGGGTGTGAAGATGTCTCAGTTAAATTGAATGTGAAGATGTCTTAGATAAATTGGGTGTGATGATGTCTTAGTTAAATTGGGTTTGAAGATGTCTTAGATAAATTGGGTGTGAAGATGTCTTAGATTAAATTGGGTGTGAAGATGTCTTAGTTAAATTTGGTGTGAAGATGTCTTAGTTAAATTGGGTGTGAAGATGTCTTGAATTAAATTGGGTGTGAAGATGTCTTGAATTAACTTGGGTGTGAAGATGTCTTAGATAAATTGGGTGTGAAGATGTCTAAGATAAATTGGGTGTGAAGATGTCTTAGTTAAATTGGGTGTGAAGATGTCTTAGATAAATTGGGTGTGAAGATGTCTTAGTTAAATTGGGTGTGAAGATGTCTTAGATTAACTTGGGTGTGAAGATGTCTTAGATAAATTGGGGGTGAAGATGTCTTAGATAAATTGGGTGTGAAGATGTCTTAGTTAAATTGGGTGTGAAGATGTCTTAGTTAAATTGGGTGTGAAGATGTCTTAGTTAAATTGGGTGTGAAGATGTCTTAGATAAATTGGGTGTGATGATGTCTTAGTTAAATTGGGTGTGAAGATGTCTTAGATAAATTGGGTGTGAAGACGTCTTAGATAAATTGGGTGTGAAGATGTCTTAGTTAAATTGGGTGTGAAGATGTCTTAGATAAATTGGGTGTGAAGATGTCTTAGTTAAATTGGGTGTGAAGATGTCTTAGTTAAATTGGGTGTGAAGATGTCTTAGTTAACTTGGGTGTGAAGATGTCTTAGATAAATTGGGTGTGAAGATGTCTTAGATAAATTTGGTGTGAAGATGTCTTAGTTAAATTGGGTGTGAAGATGTCTTAGTTAAATTGGGTGTGAAGATGTCTCAGTTAAATTGAATGTGAAGATGTCTTAGATAAATTGGGTGTGATGATGTCTTAGTTAAATTGGGTTTGAAGATGTCTTAGATAAATTGGGTGTGAAGATGTCTTAGTTAAATTGGGTGTGAAGATGTCTTAGTTAAATTGGGTGTGAAGATGTCTTAGTTAAATTGGGTGTGAAGATGTCTTAGTTAAATTGGGTGTGAAGATGTCTTAGTTAACTTGGGTGTGAAGATGTCTTAGATAAATTGGGTGTGAAGATGTCTAAGATAAATTGGGTGTGAAGATGTCTTAGATAAATTGGGTGTGAAGATGTCTTAGTTAAATTGGGTGTGAAGATGTCTTAGTTAAATTGGGTGTGAAGATGTCTTAGTTAAATTGGGTGTGAAGATGTCTTAGATAAATTGGGTGTGAAGATGTCTTAGATAAATTGGGTGTGAAGATGTCTTAGTTAAATTGGGTGTGAAGATGTCTTAGATAAATTGGGTGTGAAGATGTCTTAGTTAAATTGGGTGTGAAGATGTCTTAGTTAAATTGGGTGTGAAGATGTCTTAGATAAATTGGGTGTGAAGATGTCTTAGTTAAATTGGGTGTGAAGATGTCTTAGTTAAATTGGGTGTGAAGATGTCTTAGTTAAATTGGGTGTGAAGATGTCTTAGATAAATTTGGTGTGAAGATGTCTTAGTTAAATTGGGTGTGAAGATGTCTTAGTTAAATTGGGTGTGAAGATGTCTTAGTTAATTTGGGTGTGAAGATGTCTTAGATAAATTGGGTGTGAAGATGTCTTAGTTAAATTGGGTGTGAAGATGTCTTAGATAAATTGGGTGTGAAGATGTCTCAGTTAAATTGAATGTGAAGATGTCTTAGATAAATTGGGTGTGATGATGTCTTAGTTAAATTGGGTTTGAAGATGTCTTAGATAAATTGGGTGTGAAGATGTCTTAGTTAAATTGGGTGTGAAGATGTCTTAGTTAAATTTGGTGTGAAGATGTCTTAGTTAAATTGGGTGTGAAGATGTCTTAGTTAAATTGGGTGTGAAGATGTCTTAGTTAACTTGGGTGTGAAGATGTCTTAGATAAATTGGGTGTGAAGATGTCTAAGATAAATTGGGTGTGAAGATGTCTTAGTTAAATTGGGTGTGAAGATGTCTTAGATAAATTGGGTGTGAAGATGTCTTAGTTAAATTGGGTGTGAAGATGTCTTAGTTAACTTGGGTGTGAAGATGTCTTAGATAAATTGGGGGTGAAGATGTCTTAGATAAATTGGGTGTGAAGATGTCTTAGTTAAATTGGGTGTGAAAATGTCTTAGATAAATTGGGTGTGAAGATGTCTTAGATAAATTGGGTGTGAAGATGTCTTAGATAAATTGGGTGTGAAGATGTCTTAGATAAATTGGGTGTGAAGATGTCTTAGTTAAATTGGGTGTGAAGATGTCTTAGATAAATTGGGTGTAAAGATGTCTTAGTTAAATTGGGTGTGAAGATGTCTTAGATAAATTGGGTGTGATGATGTCTTAGTTAAATTGGGTGTGAAGATGTCTTAGATAAATTGGGTGTGAAGACGTCTTAGATAAATTGGGTGTGATGATGTCTTAGTTAAATTGGGTGTGAAGATGTCTTAGTTAAATTGGGTGTGAAGATGTCTTAGTTAACTTGGATGTGAAGATGTCTTAGATAAATTGGGTGTGAAGATGTCTTAGTTAACTTGGGTGTGAAGATGTCTTAGTTAACTTGGGTGTGAAGATGTCTTAGATAACTTGGGTGTGAAGATGTCTTAGATAAATTGGGTGTGAAGATGTCTCAGTTAAATTGGGTGTGAAGATGTCTTATGTCACTAAATATCGAGTTTTCCATCCCAGTTGCTCGTTGTTATGTCACTAAATGTCGAGTTTTCCATCCCAGTAGCTCATTGTTACGTCACTAAATGTCGAGTTTTCGATCCCAGTTGCTCGTTGTTATATCATTAAATGTGGGGTTTAATTTCACTTATAACAACAAATAAAATCTCACTATAAATACACACACCACACTTCAACTTTGTTTACTATAAACTGGAAGATATTAAACACATTTTCTCTTTATTAAAATCAGAATTATCACACACACGATAAAAACGTGTGCTTCTTGAGCCAATGAAAACAGCTTCTGGTGGTTTTGATCAAGGCCTCTATACTTTATGTTTTATGTGGACGGGAACTTGATGTTATTACATTATTGGTTAATCATCGATTCTATTATTTGAATGGCAGATCTGGAAAGGATTCGATACTAGATCTTGTTAAAGTTTTCATGTGGCGGCTCATACGTCATTCCTTACGTCATGTCTCTCCGAGACATTGATTTTTAAAATTTCTTATCACGTGCTTTGTTCCAAGTATATATAATTTATTGGCTTGGTTTCAATTTCGTGGAAATCTACTGGAGGACTATCTGCGCTAGCCGTCCCTAATTTAGCAATGCAACACAAGAGGGAAGGCAGCTTGTAAATACCGCCCATCGCCTACTCTTGGGCTACTCTTTTACCAACGAATAGTGGGATTGACTGCATATTATAACGCTTCCACTGCTATAAAGGTTTATATATGTTTACATATATAAACGTATAATATTTCAATAATAGATTTATTTCTGTAAACATATACATCATATAAACAGTTAATTAAGTTGATATTTAGATAGAAGTCCTTCCCTCAGCGAAATGTTTGCGACCTTACAACGCTAGAAACCGTGTTTCGATACCTGTATTGGGGAAAGCACAGGTGTAGCTTTGTACTAAATTAGAAATAAAAAATTAGATGGAAAAGGAAAGACAACATTATAAAAAACAAAACTCAAATTATGATGAAATGAAACATATATCTAACACAGAACCAGTTTTGAAACATATTTCTAACACAGAACCAGTTTTGGAACATATTTCTGACACAGAACCAGTTTTGAAACATATTTCTGACACAGAACTTGTCTTGAAATATATTTACAGTGAAAAACCAGTTTTCAAACATATGTATAATACAGAACCACATTTGAAACATATTCGTAATACAGAACTAGTTTCGAAACACATATATAACGTAGAACTAGACTTGAAACATATTTATAGTACAGAACTAGTCTTGAAACATATTTATAATACAAAACTACTTTTAAACATATATGTGATAAAGAAGCAGTCTTGAAACATATTTATAGTACATAACTAGTGTTGAAACCTATTTACAATAGAGAACTAGTCTTGAAACATATATATAACACAGAACTAATCTCGAAACATTCATAATACAGAACTAGCTTTCAAACATATTTATAATACAGAACTAGTTTTCGAAACATATTTGTCGTACAGAACCAATCTTGCAACATATATATAGCACAGAACTAGTCTTGAAACATATTTGTCGTACAGAACCAGTCTTGCAACATATATATAGCACAGAACTAGTCTTGAAACATATTTACAACACAGAACTAGTCTTGAAACATATTTGTCGTACAGAACCAATCTTGCAACATATATATAGCACAGAACTAGTCTTGAAACATATTTGTCGTACAGAACCAGTCTTGCAACATATATATAGCACAGAACTAGTCTTGAAACATATTTACAACACAGAACTGGTCTTGAAACATATTTACAACACAGAACTAGTCTTGAAACATATTTGTCGTACAGAACCAATTTTGCAACATATATATAGCACAGAACTAGTCTTGAAACATATTTGTCGTACAGAACCAATCTTGCAACATATATATAGCACAGAACTAGTCTTGAAACATATTTGTCGTACAGAACCAATCTTGCAACATATATATAGCACAGAACTAGTCTTGAAACATATTTGTCGTACAGAACCAATCTTGCAACATATATATAGCACAGAACTAGACTTGAAACTTATATATAGCACAGAACTAGTCTTGAAACATATTTACAACACAGAACTAGTCTTGCAACATATTTATAATACAGAACTAGTGTTGAAACATATTTTTAAATACAGAACTAGCCTTCACCAAGATGCTGCTCAAGAGAACAAAGCCGCCGTGACACACGTTATGACATATTGGAGGTGACTGTGGTATTAGAACCCACATTATGGTGGTGAAACATTGAGGCGGTAAAACAACCGAAGTGAGGGAAACATAACAGGATGTAAGGCCACATCTATAATTGTTGTTCATCATTTACAGATGTTATGGGGAAGCTGAATACTCTAAGAAAAGAAGTGAGAAAAAGGTAAAATATATCTTACACGTGATAATAAGCAAATCCATGTCTTCTAGAGGTGACATTTCAATCGTAAAATCTCAAATTCATAGGGTAATATTACTAGTACAGCAGACAAATACTGATAGAATAAAATCCTTACTGACTTTAGACAGCTTGTGTGACACCAGACCCTCATCGATCAAAGTCTACTGCAGCAGCTAAATTACATCTTTTATAACAGCTCGTTGTAACGTGTGTTTTTTTTTTTAGTTTTTCATTTCATATTTATTTTCACTTCGTTTCTTTTGAGAACAGTCACCTTCTCACAACCGTCTGCAAGCAGTGATGGGAGACTATAGATTTTGCTATCTATTTTATCTTTATGATATCAATTTCTATTTTATCTTTATATGTAAAGCTAGAGAACAGAAGTTAAAATTGGTAGACGGTGTATCCCCACCACTTGGTGGGTTCTATATATATAGACACCTCTAGCAAAATTTGGAAAAGTGTTTTGCGTTATAATTTTCACCAGTGCGTGTTTGTGTTTGACTTTATCGTACCTATGTTTAAGTGACCTACAAAAGCATATCCAAACTTTAGATGAAATATAACCTAATTAAATCTTGTAGAGAAGGAAAAAGAACATATGCATGAATAAAACGAAAAAATACTTGAAAAAACATGCATTCTCAAAAGAAACATTCAACACCATGGCATAAATCATAAAGTGAGTTATTATAAATCAGAGGGCGGGTCAGTTTCAAACTGTTACCTAGTTTGAAAGGTTGGCCAATTTTTGAGGTTAAAATGAATAAACGGTGTACTTCCAACACTTCTGTCTGTACCTCAAAAACAAACCATCTCACATTGTATACTGACCCACCCTCTGATTTATGTCCGTTATTGGATTTTTTTTTTGTGACTGCGTTTCTATTTGTTTGTTTTTTCAAGTATATTTCTTTATTTATTTGCCTATTAAGGTAATTAAAAACTGTAGTAATATTAATTTATTGTGATTAAAGAAATTGTTTGTTTGTTTGTTTTGGAATTTCGCACAAAGCTACTCGAGGGCTATCTGTGCTAGCCGTCCCTAATTTAGCAGTGTAAGAATAGAGGAAAGGCAGCTAGTCATCACCACCCACCGCCAACTCTTGAGCTACTCTTTTACCAACGAATAGTGGGATTGACTGTCACATTCTAACGCCCCCACGGCTGGGAGGGCCAGCATGTTTGGCGCGACTCGGGCGCGAACCCGCGTCCCTCAGATTACAAAGCGCACGCCTCAACGCGCTAGGCCATGCCGGGCCAATTAAAGAAATAATTTCAATCTTTTGGACCTCTCTCTACAAATAGTAATGTAATTACGAATGACATACAATGCACTATACATTCACAGGTGTTAAATATTTTCAAATTTGTAGTAACATACAGTTTTCTAATGTCTAATATAAGTAGTACAAAGCCTGATTTTTAATGGCTTTGGTGGAGACATTTTAATTGAATAAACGGTGCTGGAAATTTCGTGCTGGAAATAAATATTTCCAAATTTGTATAAGTATATTTTTATTTAAGTGTTTGTTTGTTTGCTTTTTAAACTTCGCGCAAAGCTACTCGAGGGCTATCTGCGCTAGCCGTCCCTAATTTAGCAGTGTAAGACTAGAGGGAAGGCAGCTAGTCATCACCACCCACCACCAACTCTAGGGCTACTCTTTTACCAACGAATAGTGAGATTGACTGTCACATTATAACACCCCCATGGCTGGGAGAGCGAGCATGTTTGGTGCGACCGGGACTCGAACCCGCAACCCTCGGATTACGAGTCGAATGCCTTAACACGCCGGGCCCTTATTGCGTGTCAAGTAATTTGATTTATGTCATTAATTAATTTATTATACGTAATAAAAATAATTCCTGAAACATACTGAAGGAGAAATAATAACAATAATAATTATTCTCTGGACAATTCTATATTTTATGTAGCAGGAATAATGCAGTTGTATCGTATTCTTTTTGAGATCTGCTGCATGGGTCCCTTTATCTTTCGATTTCTTTTTCTACCACTTAAGTTGTGCTTGTATGTGTATATATATCTTTGTATTATAATGTGAAACCATCGTTGTTTTTTTTTTTTTTGCATATAAGTTTCTCAATAGCTATCGACTAAATTCAAATGTATGTGACCTTTGATCAGTGGAGACAATAACGCGGATCACAGTCCAAAATTAAACCAGCAACTAACTTCATATACCGGTCTAGCCACCAATTATCAAACTTGTTGTTATAATACACGGTTAGACGAGACTCTCTACTTACAGCTAATCGAATTGAGAGGTTGGGATTGGCTAACACACGGACAAATCCGAAAAAAGGAAGGTTTCGTACTATTAACTTTGTGCTTGTATCAACAGATACATAAAGAAGCGAAGTTTGAGACTCAAGTTATGAGGCTAACTGTGTTTCATTTTATATGTTAATTAAAGCGAAAATTAAAAAAAAACCCTTCCGTTTAGCTCCCACATGTCTCCTCTCTCCATTGAGACGAGTTCCTATGTTTTTCTAAAAAACCATCTATTCTTTCATTCTGTGGTACACAACCTTGTTCGTTTCTTTAAGTATTTTAACACAGAATTACTTGGTAGTTACAAGTGTGAACTGAGATACCAGAGCAGTGGTTCTTAACCTGGGTTCAATCGAACCCCAGGGTTTCGGTGAGTCAGTCTCTGGGGTTCGGCGGAGGTCAAAACACACATCTGTGTGTGTCCGTTCCGTTCTCCCCACTCGTATGATTCGTGACGTCACGCTCCACTTGGCCATCATTGGCTGCGGCTGATCACGTCACATCACTTGGCCTTAATATCTGTGCTTCGGGGAACTTCGTGCGTTAGCAGTCGACTTGTGACTGTAGTAATCGTGCGTCATTTGTGATTTTTATCCTAATCTTTCAATCCTTTCATACTAACTAAGTCGAGCAAAAACAGAAAGTGTACGAATACGTACAATATGGATTCACGTGCATAACGGAACATGATGCGAGTCAGCGTTCTCAATGCATGATTTACAATGCCAAGTTGAGCAATTCTAGTCTAGCACCGGCAAAACTAAGAGAACACTCCCTAAAGCTGCCTGGAGATGGGAAATACAAGAACACAACGTTTGCCAAATTCAAGGTAAAGAGAGCCAGGTTCGATGTAAAGGCTACTTTGCCTGTTCTCAGCCTTGTAACCATCGACAAACCGATCCTCACAGCATCTGGTTTAGTACCTCCAACAAGGTTAAGAACCACTGGTCTGGTTCAGTACCTCCAACAAGGTTAAGAACCATTGGTCTGGTTCAGTATCTCCAACAAGGTTAAAAACTACTGGTCTGGTTCAGTACCTCCAACAAGGTTAAGAACCACTGCTCTGGTACAATACCTCCAACAAGGTTAGGAACCACTGATCTGGTTCAGTACCTCCAACAAGGTTAAGAACCACTGGACTGGTTCAGTACCTCCAACAAGGTTAAGAACCATTGGTCTGGTACAGTACCTCCAACAAGGTTAAGAACCACTGGACTGGTTCAGTACCTCCAACAAGGTTAAGAACTACTGGTCTGGTTCAGTACCTCCAACAAGATTAAGAACCACTGGTCTGGTTCAGTACCTCCAACAAGGTTAAGAACCACTGGTCTGGTTCAGTACCTCCAACAAGGTTAAGAACCACTGGTCTGGTACAATACCTCCAACAAGGTTAGGAACCACTGGTCTGGTTTAGTACCTCCAACAAGGTTAAGAACCACTGGACTGGTTCAGTACCTCCAACAAGGTTAAGAACCATTGGTCTGGTACAGTACCTCCAACAAGGTTAAGAACTACTGGTCTGGTTCAGTACCTCCAACAAGGTTAAGAACCACTGGTCTGGTTCAGTACCTCCAAAAAGGTTAAGAACCACTGGACTGGTTCAGTACCTCCAACAAGGTTAAGAACCACTGGTCTGGTTCAGTACCTCCAACAAGGTTAAGAACCACTGGACTGGTTCAGTACCTCTAACAAGGTTAAGAACCACTGGTCTGGTACAATACCTCCAATAATGTTAGGAACCACTGGTCTGGTTCAGTACCTCCAACAAGGTTAAGAACCACTGGTCTGGTTCAGTACCTCCAACAAGGTTAAGAACCACTGGACTGGTTCAGTACCTCCAACAAGGTTAAGAACCACTGTTCTGGTTCAGTGCCTCCAACAAGGTTAAGAACCACTGTACCAGAGAGGAGACAGATAATCAACAATGTCCACCGTCAATTCTTGGAGTAATCTTATAGCAGAACTTCTATTATTGTACACCTACGGCTGTGAGGTTGGGGGATGGAGGACGCCAATACACGAAACTTTTTGAATATTCGGACTCACCATTCGGGCGAACTAACCATTGGGCCACGTCCAGCTCGTGAGTTCCAAAGAGAGAGAAGTATAAAAAGTGAAAAGCACTGATTAAATTATTTCTCAGAATCTGGCCCGGTGTTATAATGTGGCGGTCAATCCCACTATTCGTTGGTAAACGAGTAGCCCAAGAGTTGGCGGTGGGTGGTGATGACTAGCTGCCTTCCCTCTAGTCTTTACACTGCTAAATTAGGGACGGCTAGCACAGGTAGCCCTCGAGTAGCTTTGTGCGAAATTCAAAAACAAACAAACAAACTCTTTAAGCCATAATAAATAATTATTTTCTCTGGTTCCGATACTCCGAGACTGTTTAATAATTAGGGGATTATCTTACAAAAAATTAACACGTTTACTTTTGAAGACATCGATAAAATACGTTTTTTTTCACTTTATCTGTCAATCTGTTTGTTGTGAATATTATACGTTTGTATATCGACTCGTAAATGTTCAACATTTATACATGTAGATAATATCCGACAGATTTGGTTTGCCTGGGCTGTCTTTAAACGTAAAATAGTTCTTTCTTTTGACGCTAGGTTTAGTGGTGACTTTGTGGATAAACTTTGCACAGGGAAGTCTTTCTTTTTGCTATTTTCACGGCATGTTTACCTGTCAATGATAGCGTTATATAAAGTATTTTTTATTCTTTATGGAATGCTATATTTCTTTTTTAGGGGTGGAAGCTTTCTGGATGGACTCGTTAATTGTGCTAATAATTACTTTCTTTCGAAACTCATCCTTACTTAACTAACATTCGATGTTACTTGTTTATTTTTCAAGCGTTACTGATACGGTTGGGTTTTATATTTTACGTCGCGAAATTAAACTTGATCTTACTTTGTTCGCAGCCCCCGACCCCAATGGCACACCGTTAGAAACTGGGTAAAGTCTACCACATAAAATTAGAGCAACAACTGATCTTTATATATTTATCTTCAGCTTGTTATATATTTGTCACAATACTTCTAATGCTATCTTCCCCAACTTTGTCCTGCTGACCAGAGAGAAGGCAGCCAGTCAGCAGCACCCTACCACCCCACTAATGGATGGACTAAGAGGAGAAGGCTATTTAGTGGTGAGCATGGCTTCGAAATCCAAAGCTTCAACATCCCACAACTTTAAATAATGTCACCTTGATTAAAATCATACGATAAAAGATATTGTGCTAACAATACCTGTAGCGGTCAGAAAAACCCTGACTTTAATCGATTGTATAGCTTAGCCTTTTCCTTCGAACTCCGTTCTTCAGCATGTAAAACACTTTTACAGGGGACATGATTAGCCTGACTATAAAATATGTATTTCTTCTGTCTGAGACAACTGAACTGAGTGTGAAAATCTCGTCTTATATGACATTAATAAACAGTTGGATACACTTACTCTACTCCATAAAGTTTAACGTTCAGGTTTCAACTTTTCTAAAAAATCTTATTATGTACTTCTAGTTTTCAAGAAACATGTCTATGACCGATGATTTAATTAGCCGCACCAAACGATCAATGTTGGGATTACAGTATTTGCTCTTACGTTTGAAATAGCCGTGCCTGTACGAATATTAATTTTGGAGACATTTTCCACCCTCTATGTTTTGGTACACGATTATTTTGATTTCTCTTATATTTAACCAAAAACACAAATATTTTATTTCACACTATAGTTTCAATCTGGAACAATAATTAACTTTGAAGTTTGAATGTTTCCATCCTATTTGTTCAGAACCAGTTTTATTCGCTAATACTTCTGTTAGGGCTTAAAAACTATTTGTTCAGAGCCAGTTTTATTCGCTAATACTTCTGTTAGGGCTTAAAAACTAGTAATTCAGAACCAGTTTTATTCGCCAATACTTCTGTTAGGGCTTAAAAACTATTTGTTCAGAGCCAGTTTTATTCGCTAATACTTCTGTTAGGGCTTAAAAACTATTTGTTCAGAACCAGTTTTATTAGTTACTGCTTCTACTAGTGCTCAAAATTAATTTCTAAAATTTGAATAAAATGTTGAGCTATCAAATATTTTCAGGGTTTCTGAACAGAAACATCAAATTTAACGTGTTACTCATGTGTGCAAAAAAACATAGAATGTAAGTTATTTTGGCATTATACAGTGCATACGATAAACGCATTGTACATATAATTATTGGAAAGTCAACTCTTAGTCATGACATTTCAGTAATATTAACTTACCTTATGTCATAACTTAAAAGCTGCTTAAGAAAGTAGTTTACTTATTTCGACAAATGAAGTGTTGAAACAGAGACAAAAGTCTGAATTAAAATAAGCACTTGAAACATTTTGTTTTTAATTCCTCGCAAAACTACTCGAGGTCTATCTGCGCAAGCCGTCCCTAATTTAGCAGTGTAAGACTAGAGGGAAAGCAGCTAGTCATCACCACCCACCGCCAACTCTTGGATTACTTTTTTCCAACGAATAGAGAGATTGACCGTAACATTTATAACGCCCCCACGCTGAAAGGGCGAGCGTGTTTAGTGTGATGGGGATTCGAACCTGTGACTCTCGGATTACGAGTCGAGCGCCTTAACCCAGCTGGCCATGCCGGGATTATAAAAAGATTTAAAGCAGTTAATCGAAAAGGAAACGTTAAAAAGTTGACAAATTACCATACATATACATAATCTGCATAATCCTTTATTATTTGTACATATGTATTATTTTTTCTTCAGGCCCGGCATGGCCAATGAACGATCTTTTCAAATGATTTCATACGCCTGTTTACTTGAAGTACCGCTAGAGGGCAACATCTACTCGATCAATAAGGAATGAAAGAATTGGTATGATCATTTATCAGGAACCAGCCGTGTCGTTAGCAAGCATCCAGTGTGTGTTTCTCCTTGAAGGAGAACCTAAGAACCTCGTCTTTTTAGCTATAAGTGTGGGGGTGCTCCCCAATCTCTTAGATTGTCCGCTGCAGAAACATCAGGTTGAATGAAAATCCAAGCGGCCTAATTTCCAGATGCTGTCACCTTCAACCTCTCGTTAAAAATCTTTCTTTGTCATCTCCTGACGTCTTAGGTAGGTCTACTTTACCAGTTTTGTTCATTGGAACTCTATTATTTATCGCTTATTCTGGGAAGATTGGTTGTTATTACACGTTAACTTGTAATACATATACTTTTATGCTATGTGTTTTACTGAATACAAGTGTTGGTTCCAACAGCTGGAGATATACCACATTTTATTCCAGCATACCAGCTCTGAGGAACACTAAAGATAATTATGGATCGTTCGACAGAAGAACAAGTTAAACTTGTAAGAGAGAGAAAGAACAAAACTCACTGATGTCTTGTTCCGAGCCATGTTTTATCAAATCCTGTTATTAAAGCTTAGATACAACAACGCAATAATCCACTTTACTGACAATGTATTCTACAGACCTTGCAAACCTATCTTTTTAAACGCGAATTTAGGAAAGGAAACTGTTTTTTTATTTAACAACGATTTGTTTGTTTGTTTTTGAATTTCGCACAAAGCTACTCGAAGGCTATCTGTGCTAGCCGTCCCTAACTTAGCAGTGTGAGACAAGAGGGAAGGCAGCTAGTCATCACCACCCACCGCCAACTCTTGGGCCAACGAATAGTGGGATTGACCGTCACATTATAAAGCCCCCACGGCTGAAAGAGCGAACATGCTTGGCGCGACGGGGATGCGAACCCGAGACCCTCAAATGACGAGTCGTACGCCTTAACACGCTTGGCCATGCCGGGGCATTTAACAACGAATTTTCAATCAACTGTTCTTCGTCAAGTATAATACGGCATATCAAATGTTTAACAAAATTAGTCTCTGGAGAACTATGCGAAACTGTTACTGTCGTTAAGTTTGTTTGTTTCGAAGTTTGCACAAAGCTATTTGAGGGCTACTTGCGACAGCGGTTCCTAATCTGGAACTGATAGACCAGAGAGAAGGGAGCCAGGCAACATAACTCACTGGTACTACTTTTTCCCAAAGAACGTAGAATTAAGATTAACCGTAACATTAAAATGCCTTAACGGTTGAAAGGACTAATATGTCCAGTAATGGGATTTAAAACCGCGACCCCCAAATTTTCAGGTCATTCATTGTTGAAAAACCAGTTCTATATTAAAAAGACATGACCGTTATATTCCGCTAGATACTTATTTTATTCAGTCGTTTTATTCATGTTTTGGTCACTTCTCTTTCACAGGTAATCCTTTGTAATTTGTAAAATGAAAGGGAAAACAATCGTTAACGAAAAGAACAGTAAGACGTAAAAGTATTTTGTGTCACGTTGTTTTAAAACCTGTCTTTCAGGTAACCGTAATTCGATTTTCCATTTCAAACCCAAGCGATTTTGAGGAAGCGACATTGGGTGGGGACACAAAGCAACACGAAAACACCAGTAAATGAAAAACGTTTAGTTAGTTAGTTATCACCATTAGATTCCATCTAGGAACATAGGGCCGCAATCGCTCGCGGATTCTTCAACAGGTATTTAAGTGAGCAGATTGTTAGCCCACTGCACCGAGCCGTCCCTAATTTAGCAGTGTAAGACTAGAGGGAAGGCAGCTAGTCATCACCACCCACCGCCAACTCTTGGACTACTCTTTTTCCAACGAATAGTGGGATTGATCGACACTAAATAACGTTCCCACGGCTGGAAGGGCGAGCATGTTTGGTGTGAAGGAGATTCGAACCCGCGACCCTCAGATTACGAGTCGAACGCCTTAACCCACCAGGCCATGCCGTGCCCGTTTCAGATTCCTATACATTTATATTCATCAAACGAGTTTTTCAAATCCTGCGTGAATTACTACTTATCATATGTGAATGTCTGTTCAATATTTCTGCTTTGTAGAATCTCAAAAAACTCAAGAATTCAATGATCATAAATAGTCTTTTTAATTTCATTCAGTTTCTGTGAAGAAACTTCGGGAATCTGAGATTCTGGAATATCTCTTTGATACTCTTACGGTCGAAGACACATTTTTCTCACGTGTACCGATATTTCATATCATTTCTCTAGATGTGTACAACGTACAACAAAAATGTTTTTGGTCGCTGTGAAACCTACAACTACTGTTTCCTAAGTCACGAGGATTGAGTCCTGTATTTCTATATTTTAAGTCCTCAAGATGACTGCTGAGTCACTGATGGGTTACGGATTTCTGAAACTCGGGTACTTTACATATGATTTATAAGTTACCTAAATGTTTAAGTGAGAAACACCAGTATAAAATATTAAGATTAATAGACACGTGCCTAGAATTTAATTCACTCTCAAATTATATATTTATTAATATATTTTTCACAACCAGAGAAGGGGCGATTCGAGTATTACAGTGCACTGAGAAACTTGGTATTTCTAACTATGGAAAGAACTGACGAAAAGAAATCAAAGATTCAACGAGTTTACTTGTTTTCGTCCCCCGTGGTTTAGTGACACGTTTTGAGACTTGTAGTGCTAAAAATCGTGTTTCTATGCTAGCAGTAGGTATGTCACAGATGGTTTTTGATATAAAACCCTGAAGGGACCCCAAGATGGACAGGATGTCTGAGAGCCAAAAAGCAATCTATAAATTATATATTTTTCCGGGCTTATAAGAGCGGGCGTGGCCCAGTTGGTTGTGTTTCGCAAGGGATGAACATTCCGATGTGCAGTTTATTTCAAATACTTGTGCTAAGCTACACCAGGTCAGCTGTACTTAATTTGTAACTAATTGTGTAAAGGAAAGGCAGGATATTCACTAAATTAAAATTTAATTTATTTAAATTACTCTCATAGAAAAGTTGGGTTTGAGTGTCACTCTTGAAGGTAAGAGGTAAAAATGTTACAGAATCAGAAAATTAATTTGATTGTTATTGGATTATTTTTATGTGTACGTTGATCGAACCTTAGGTAAATGCATTACAATGTTGGCATATAAGGAAACATACTGAATTTGATGTTATTTTCAGTGTCAGTGGGCATGTTTTGTACGTCCATTAGATACAAGACAGTTCCACATTGTATTTTTATATTAAAGTCAAATAATTAACTGAAGAAATACAACCATGCAGTTTTTCAGCATCTTGCAGCTCAACATAAACAGTTTTTTTTTTTTTTTGACAAATCGGTTGACTTTAACCTTAGCACCATTAACGGCTTTAAGAACGTCTAACCAATATTAGATATCGGTCCAAAGTTACAAGGCTCGGCATGGCCTAGCGCGTAAGGCGTGCGACTCGTAATCCGAGGGTCGCGGGTTCGCGCTCGCGTCGCGCCAAACATGCTCGCCCTCCCAGCCGTGGGGGCGTTATAATGTGACGGTCAATTCCACTATTCGTTGGTAAAAGAGTAGCCCAAGAGTTGGCGGTGGGTGGTGATGACTAGCTGCTTCCCTCTAGTCTTACACTGCTAAATTAGGAACGGCTAGCACAGATAGCCCTCGAGTAGCTTTGTGCGAAATTCCAAAACAAACAAACAAACCAAAGTTACAATGGGGGTGGCGTCCGTTATGCTGGTCTTTAACTCTGTGATGTTTGCTATAGGTGTGCGATATCGATATCCTTAACATACCCCTACACTGCTCTCTTGTACGGGCGTCTGTGAAAAAAAAGCAACAAATTTGTTGAAGTTATGGTACAAGATTTGATGGTACAAATTTAACTTGTGGTACAAGATGTTTTGTTTGTTTTGTTTTGAATTTCGCACAAAACTACACAAGGGATATCTGCGCTAGCCGTCCCTAATTTAGCAGTGTGAGGCAGCTAGTCATCACCACACACCGCCAACTCTTGGGCTACTCTTTTAGCAACGAATAGTGAGATTGACCGTAACATTATAACGCCCCTACGGTTGAAAGGGCGAGCATGTTTGGTGCGACGGGGATTCGAACCCGCGACCCTCAGATTACGAGTCGAAAGCCTTAACCCACCTGGCCATACCAGGCCTACGAGATGTTAAACAGCATAGCTGTATATTTTATGCTATTAATTTGTTAAATTTTAAAATAGGAAAGATAACCTTCGACCGCCCCTCTGTATTAAATGTATTTATTATTCTTTCTATTAATTAATAATAAATATTTAAGACATGTCAAAGAGCAAATTAGTAGAAGCTGAGACAACTTACAAAAGATAAAATTATTTATATCAACACCACTCTTAATGGGGCATCTCTCCACAACTCGGAATTAGGCGTGAAAGCTTACGATGTTAAGATTCGAGGTTTGATCTCTACAGTCGCCACAGCAAGCATTGTACAGCTCCGTGTATAAACAACGAACAAGCTCAAATGTCACTTTACAGATTAATGTAGTTTTCCTGCACTCTTTGACAAGATATAGAGTGTATCCTAATATCTGAGAAGTGGTACAACACTCTTTCATTTCAGACTTGACTTCAGCTGTTTATTGGCTTGGTTTTCTCTTACATTTAATATTTTAAATACGAAGGACAATTTATATGGAAAATATGTGATTCGTTTTAAGGGCTACTGCTCTTAGAGCCCCCTTTTCCAATGAGTGAATAAGCTAAACAATTCTGAGGCACACAGGTCAAAGGAGATAGAAACTCTTTCATATAAATTCTTCAGCTCGTGGATGCCGTGTTGTTCACTAAATAGTTTACAAATATTTGTCATAAGAACGGTCAACAGCTAGCAGTACGGACATGTTACAATCCCCCAAGAGTTAAAATTACCCACCGCTAACTCTTAGTGTACTCTAATCGAATAATATGATTTTACTAACAGTTACTTTTCTAACGCACCTACTGTACCGGAAAAAGAACCATGAATCTACAGTCCTATATACTAACAACAATACGATTATCAGTAGTGGACTCGATATAAATTCTGAGGTTCAGTTACTACTATAAACACACTGGTATTCTCTGTAACTGTTTTGTTTAAATACTATTACTCGAATCCCCCTGTCGGTCAGCAGTAAGTTTATTGTCTTATAAAACTAAGGTCCGAGGTTCGATTCCTTGCAATGGGCAGATTTTAGGTAGCCCATTTTGTAACTCTGCGCTAAAACAATAGCTATGCAGTATTGTTTCGTTTTACGAATTTTAAAGAATTATTTGTTCGTACGGTTTAACAAATTATTCAATTAATAATATTATTACTCATGACCTACTTATAATGAATGTTTGGATTTATAGAATAAGAAATAAGTAATTTAACGTTGCGTAATTTGAATTCGATTAATTAATTAATTAATTATAATTTTCTTAGAACTGGGTACAAATTTAACTTGTGGTAGCTGGCGAGCCGAGTTCGAGTCCATGCAATATCTCAAAATATTCATCACACCTATGGGAACGTGACATATTAATCCCTTGGAGTGAATGGTGGGGTATTAGAATAGTGCTGACCGGGTACCATCTATCTAATCAGTGGTTCGAAATTACGGCCCGGCATGGCCAAGCGTGTTAAGGCGTGCGCCTGGTAATTTGAGGGTCGCGGGTTCGCATCCCCGTCGCGCCAAACATGCTCGCCCTCTCAGCCGTTGGGGCGTTATAATGTGACGGTCAATCCCACTATTCGTTGGTAAAAGAGTAGCCCAATAGTTGGCGGTAGGTGGTGATGACTAGCTGCCTTCCCTCTAGTTTTACACTGCTAAATTAGGGACGGCTAGCACAGATAGCCCTCGAGTAGCTTTAAGTGAAATTCAAAATACAAAATACAAATAGAACTTCGAAATTAAGAACAGTGGCAGGTAAACTCGATAGCAGAAACAAAACATGTATATAACTTATTACACTTTGATTGTGTTATTGTTGTTCTCAAGTATTATGTCTTGTTGAAGTTCAAAGGTTAACCTTTAAATTAAACCTGACCTAAAAATGTTCTATTGTATTTCGCTGAGCTAAGAATAAACAATATGAAAAACTGAGTGTGTTTCTAAACATCACTCTAACTTTTTATTTTGTTCTTAATATTTCTAAAGAAAACTTTCTAAAAATCTGGATTATGAAAGGACAGAAGCCAATGTGCTAGAGGCCCAAGTTAATTGTCTCATGGAATTGTTGTTTTATATTTATACACCCCTCCAGCCAACTCACGCTGGCTTAGTGCTAAGTCTAAGGGCTTACAATGTTGTGTGTTTTCTTATAGCAAAGCCACATTAGGCTATCTGCTGAGCCCACCGAGGGGAATCGAACCCCTGATTTTGGAGCGCTATAGTAGCGGGGTATAATTGACTTTTAATATGTCATTCAGCTGGTTTTGGTCTGCTTTGAATTTCGCGCAAAGCTACACGAGAGCTATCTGTGCTAACCGTCCCTAATTTAGCAGTGTAAGATTAGAGGGAAGGCAGCTAGTCATCACCACCCACCGTCAACTCTTGGGCTACTCTTTTACCAACGAATAGTGGGATTGAACGTCACATTATAACGCCTCCACAGCTGAAAGGGCGAGCATGTTTGGTGTGAAGGAGGTTCGAACCCGCGACCCTCGGATTACGAGTCGAGTTCCTTAACCGTCTGGCAATGCCGGGCCTTCAGCTATTTGTTTTTAGTCTACTGGTTTTAAAGTTTGTAATTTGTAACAATAACAACGTCATAGTTTGTTGTTGTTTTCAAATATCGTTTACAGAAGAAAGAACTTGGGAAAATGTTTGCTGAAGAGACTTCAGCATGGTTTTTCAAACTTGTGCTCCGCTGGGAAATTCTATAATGTCAACATTTTTTTCTTAAACTATAAAGTTGAATCCAATACGCCGTATAAAAAATAAAATATATCTCTAATATAACAAGTTTATCGCGTATTTCATTATTTTGTTCTGCCTGACGTTCCTATTTTTAGTGGCCTGGCATGACCTAGCGCGTTAAGGCGTGCGCTTCGTAACCTGAGGGTCGCGGGTTCGCGCCCGAGTCGCGCCAAACATGCTCTCCCTCCCAGCCGTGGGGGCGTTATAAAGTGACGGTCAATCCCACTATTCGTTGGTAAAAGAGTAGCCCAAGAGTTGGCGGTGGGTGGTGGTGACTAGTGGTCTTACATTGCTAAATTAGGGACGGCTACCAAACGTGGTACCAAATATGCTCGCCCTTTCAGCCGTGGGGTCATT